>NC_053427.1:12559202-12862791 GCF_007990345.1 Gossypium hirsutum
ATGTTCTACCTGTTTCATTTTTTTTAAATTTCGAATTTATGTCATGTATTAAAAGCACAATAGACTTGCCACATTAGATCACTCTTAGAGAGGGGAAAAATATACTTTTTTACATAATTAAAAAAAATTTTAGTCGAGACCAGAATGTCCACCACTGATAGCAATGACTAATGTCTTTGTCGTATGTGCTCTCTAAAAAGATAAATGACTAGCCAAAAATATGCTTCATTCCCGAAGGTAAGAATTAAATCTCCAACCTTATGATTAAAGGATAAGATAAGCAACCATCAAACCGCACTTAATATAATTTAAAACGAATTTTTTTATCTACAATATTTTTATAATAAAACCAGAAAGAGGCAAAGGACCATTTTATTATATGCATAAAAAAAACAATAATTGGCGGGTTTTTTTAAGCTCAACACAGCTAAAATCAAAGGTTCTTTTTTTTTTTTGTTCATTCTTTTCCCCGCCAAAATTTGTGTGTTTGATTTTAGCGGTAAATTCCCAAAACAAAAGATTTGGTACTTAACATCAGTTCCCACCATCTCTACTTGTTTTCATTTCAAATCTGAAATCAAATCCCCTTTTAACCTCCAAACCCAAATCCAAGCTTCAACTCTTTTCCACAAATCTCCAAAAATAACCCAGAAAAAGAAAAACCATCATTTGCAAAAGAAAAATGGATAGCAGATTTCAAGTATTGCCTCCACTCAAAAGATTTCGGCTTTTGCAACAACAACAACACGAAGAAGATGAAGTGTTCAATGGCTCTAAAACTAACTCTTTTCCTCTCCCAGCGAAGAAAAGGAAGGAGACCAGGGATGTTCCTCTGCCTGAAACTACTTCATATTGCTTGCCTGCCAAGAAGAGAATATGGGCTTTCCAACCTGATTTCCTTTCCGGTAAGCCTCTTTTGCCTTTTGATTTGAATGTTGAGTACGAGAAGCAAGTTGAAATGGAGGAAAACAAGAGCAACCCAATTTGTAAAACTCCCCAAAAATGCATTTTTGATACTCGAAATGAGATTTTCCAGAAAAGCAATAAAACCCCACTTGAAGATCGTCCCCCAAAATGCATCAAAACTAGGCAAGAAGTAGGGAATAAAGAAAATCAAATCCCAAAGGAAAACCCACTTGTTAAAAGCCCCAAAAGTCACCAAAAGTGCATCAACATTAGCCCTACAAAAGCTAACAAAGAAGTAGAAGTAGAAGAGGAGGAAGAAGATGGGATTTTATGTGATATTTGTAAAAGCACAGATGGGGATCCAAAAGATCCCATTGTGTTTTGTGATGGATGCGATTTAATGGTACATTCCACATGTTATGGGAATCCATTAATAAAAGAAATCCCAGAAGGTGATTGGTTTTGCAGCCTTTGCTTAGAGAAACCAAACAATGATAAACCCTTTGCTTGTTGCTTATGTCCAACCAAAGTAGGTGCAATGAAACCCACAACTATTGATGGTAAATGGGCTCATTTGGTTTGTGCACTTTTGGTACCTGAAGTGTTCTTTGAGGATCCTGAAGGAAGGGAAAGGATTGATTGTTCAAAGGTACCTGAGAAGAGATGGAAAGGGAGATGTTATGTTTGTAAGACTAGGAAAGGGTGTGTCATTGAATGTTCTGAACCTAAATGTGGATTGGAGTTTCATGTCACTTGTGGATTGAGTGAAGATCTTTGCATTGAATATAAAGAAGGAAAGAAAGGTGCTGTTGTTGCTGGGTTTTGTAAATCCCACACTGAATTGTGGAAAAAGGTACTTTCTTTTAGGCTTTCTACACAATGTTTACTTTATTAATGCAGTGAATAGGAAGGTGTCACTAATGGGTTTTGTTTCTGTTTGCAGCAACAACAGACAGGGAAGTTCAAGATTGTAGCTAGAGATGAGCACAAGTAATCAAATGTGGCAACTTTGTAACTTGATGAGTTTTATAACTTTTGTTGGTGATTTCTTTGGATTACAGATTCTATAAATTTAGGTTGTTTTTTTTTTTCCTTCAACTTATATGTGATGAAGTTGGAACAAAAATTTTGTTTAAGTTTTCAATTCCCAATGTTTGTTTCTACACACTTCTCATCTTTGTTGCTTATTCAGCTTAATTTTGTAATTTTGGTGTACTGATAAAATGTCAAATTTAACTTTTAATATTTATATATTTTTTTATCAATTTAATCTTTACTGTCTTTAAAAACTAAATTTGATGTTATGTTTTTTTATATTTGCAAAGATATTTAGGGAGTATGGTATTTGACCATGGATGACTGGATAATTCATTAAATTTGATGTTTTAAATAATTAAAATTTGTTAAATTAAAATGGATAATGTGTAGCATTACTCTCACTAAGAATTTCAAATATCAATTGGTTTTATCGAAATTTTATATTTAATTGAATTTTTATTGATGATAGATTAATCAATTAAGGTTTCTTTTTTTTTTTTTGTTATTGTTAATGATCAAATTTTGCTTTTGACAAATTATATCATATGATGATGGCACATGACATACCATTTGACGGCAAATAATAAAAGTATAAAAAAAATATTAAAATTATTTAAAAAATCTATAAATATTTAAAATGAAAAAAAAACTATAAAAATATGACATTTCGTTTTCTCTATATTATAACTCAATTTATTCTTCTCAATCACAATAAATTATCTTTCACTTGATACCACCATTACACTTCAATCACTATTACTTTTAACCAACTGCCTTCCTCAAATCAGATAATCACATAAAACCCTTAAAACCCTTATCATTGATAATGGTTGGATGCTTAAATTTATTTGGTCTCCTTTAGCCTTTTAAATAATAGATGAGTGGTTGGAATAATAGTAAGAATTGGAACATTCTATAATGATTCAAATCAGTTAAAAGCAGATCATATCCCTAATAATATACTTCAATGATGGCCAATGTATTTTAAGATGCAAACATAAATCAGCTTTAAATAGTACAGCATTTGACATCAGTTTTTTTTTAGGTCAAATCTTACACAATACAAAAATCATTTTTTAGATCAATTTTCATGTTACCCAAAAAACAAGTAAAATCAAGTTGGAAAATTTCTCTACAACTTGGATTTGTGTTCGACAGTTGGCTACAGACACCTTGACCACCAGGTTGCAGCCATCTCCCATCTTCATCTTTCATCATACCCAAACCATACATCTTACAATTTTCAAGTTTTAGGCTTCTTTGGTGTGCCTGAATTCCCTGCCTCAGCCTTGCGCTTGATTCCCAAGAAATGCTCAACCTATTGAATTGGAATATGAATTAAACTAAAATACTGAATTCTGATATCATCCCCATTAATGATGATTGAAGAGTTTAGCATCATAATCACTAAAAGTATCCAATAAATAAAAAGAACTAGACCTTCACTTGAATTCCAATGAAAAAGATTCTATGGCAATGAAACATGATTGGCTTTCAGTAAATGTATAAGGTAAGAATTAACTTGCCTTTCTATCACCAAGCATAGGCGTCAAGCCTCCCGGAAAATCCTTCTCAACAGTAGCAAAGCCACTTGCAGGATCACTAGTTTGCCTGGAAATAAATCACATGAAAGAAATGAGGTACAATTGCAACCCACAACTGAAAATGTAATAAACAAGCAATCATATTAATTGATGATCAAAATTATATGCAATGGCAACACATATCACGTAGCATAAAATGGTAAACCAAGCTTCATTTTGCACAAGGTCAAGTCCCTGTAACTGCACATCAGACCTAATAGTCACAAGAATTATTACCAACAGAGCGGATCAAGTTGATTTCCAAGTTCATAAAATATCCATTCAAAGAAAAAAAAATACCATAACAGAGAAAAAGGAAGAAGAAGCTAGATAATAAACCCTAGTTCCAGGCAGCTAATATGATATGTGGATTTCTTTCAGTTCTTGAACTAAAATGTTTAAAACCCAGCAAGCAGAGATCATGAATTAACCCAAGGAAAGAAAGAACATACCCTGGTTTGACGTGACCACTAAGGACAAGGTAGGGTGTTTTCAGCTGAGCTTGAGCTTCCCTCATCCTCTCCACTGAAAGTGAAGGTGTATCTGAATTTTTCATTTGCTTCAGCTTCAACTCTTCCTGATATTGCTTCATTCGCTTTTCTTGCTTCATTTTGCCAGGCCCCTTGCCATGAAATTTATGAGAAAGCATCCGGAAGGCTTCCTTAGGAGTCACCTGGAGAAGATAGGAAAGTAGTTATTTGTAAGTCCAAATGCAAATATAACACATTCATTTTATAAATATATAAACGTCGGCACAGACTTAAGAAAGCAATAGACCAGATTGAAGTACTTACAATTCGACCAAATTCATCTGTCCTTTCAATGCGAATATCTTTAAATCTATTATCAGTTTGGTGATCATCGTCTACAATGCCAACAAGTTTGCTCTTTTTCTTGTCCATGTTTCGGCCACCCCATTCAATAGTTTCTTTAAGTGTTCCTCGATCTTTAAGCAGCTTCAGCGCACCTGATAATCCTTTGCCAACCGCAATTTCGTGAATGGTTTCATCTGGAACAACCTCATTGTTGTCCTCATTAGCAGGTTTTTCATCAGCACTAGTATCAACGACCTCTGTCCATCCACCCACCTCGTTTTCTCCATTTTCTCTATCTTGTTCAGAAGCTCCTGGCACTTCATCCTCATCCATGAAGACATCTTCACTGTCAGGCTTATGGGCTTCTGAAGACCAAATTAACATTAACTGTTATTATTTACCAGAAAGAAATTATAAGCATAAACATCAAATTCTTTTCTTTTTTTTTCTCTATTGAAAGAGAAGGGGTCAAGTTAGCTGGTGTAATAGGAATATGTGTGGCCAAAATAGAAAAGACGGATATTCAAAAACAAGATCAAAATTATGATAAAAAATGCATATTACTGGTAGAAAATCTAGAACCTAAAACTTCCAGGAGACTACCCTGACACAGGAACCTGTGAAGCTAAATATATTCCAGATTTTAGCAGATGATTTAGTAGCTGGCAGAAAACAAGAAAAGAAAAAATGTGGTCATGTTATAAACGATATTATAGTGAGTAGATTTTGAAAGAAACCAAACCTTCATCAAGCTGAAGACCCCATACAAACTCCTCCATCTCTGTGATCACAACCTTGTTTTCTTGTGCCTCTCCAGTTGAGGTATTTTGATCATCTGTAGTTTGATTGCTAGCAGATGTGGCAGCAAGGAGCGCTACAGCTTGTGGACCTGATTTTTCTTCTTGCTTTTTAAGAGCCAACCTCCTTGCTTTTTCAAGGGATTTATAAAGATCCTCTTCATCATCAGCAAAAACCTGATTTTCATCTTCCTCAGGTTTAACTGTAAGAGTTTGTTCGAGCCGCAGTGATTTTGATGCCTCATCTGCTTTGGCAAATGCTGCTTGGTATGCATTATTTCTCTTTTCAGCCTCGGATCTGGCCTCCTCTTCTTTAATTGCTTGTCTTCTAGAGTCATTCCTAGATCCAAGGTCTCCAGCACCCAGCCCGGCAGAGACAGCTTCTGCTTCAAGGGCATCTATATCCAACTTCTCTTTCTTCCGCAAAGCTTTCTTCTTTTTGGGCTTTTTAAATCGAAGCATTTCCTCTTGGGTGTAATAATCCGATGAAACCTTCCCAACATTATTCAGATCTTCAACACGGTTATTAGTGGGAACACCTAGTAACCTTTTACGCAGCTGCCAAGTGAGGGAAAAGAAAATAAAAGGAACACCATTAGCAAAAAAATGTTAAAATATGTTTGTTATAACAGCTCAAAAAAAATCATTTAAAAATCACCTCTTCTAATTTCTTTTCAGCTTCACCAGTAAAGCGCCCCCTTTCATCCAGAGTTACACCCTGAAAATAAATATAAAGTAAAAACAGCCACCAATGATCAAATACCACTTTTCTTCCAATAAAATACAAGGAAATTTCAAAAGACAATATTCTAATTGAAATTCAAGAAGGAAAAGAAAGATTTCGCATGAGGACAGAGCTTATAAACTAACCTCATCTGCAACTGGATCATCATATTGTGGCAGTATTTTTTTCTCAGAACCAGGATCTTCGTTGAACCTAAATTAACATAATCCATATTAAAGGTAACTACTAAATCTGCTAGTAGGTAAATTACACAGGCTCTTCATTGAACCTTAATTAACATAATCCATATTAAAGGAATATATTAAACCTGCTAATAGGTAAATTACACACCCAAAAAAATTGAATACATTGTAATATAGAGTTAAACCTAGGTTAGTATTAAATTCAACCACATAGCTAGAGAAGAATGAGAAGCGAACCTATAAGTTTTTAGTTTTGTATTAAAGGCAAATTATATGCATACAATAGAACTGAGCACATGCATATTCACACACACAGATTTACACAATATATATCAGAATCTTACTTATCATCATAAACCCCGGTTTTCTTCTTTGCAGCCTTGTAAGCCTCATCCCGCTGCTTCTGCTCTCCAATTTCAATATTTTCAAGCATATCAACATCTGTCGGATCAGACCAGAAAGCTCTGTTACACAAAAATCTACGTCATCTCACAAACATAGCCAAAAAATACATGAGTAGCACCCCAAGACTTGTTTACCTTCATTAAGGTCACCATCAGCAAGTATGCTCTGATCTTTGAGTGTTAAAACGACAGCTCCACCATCCATCACTTTGTCAAGGCCATGAAGAACTTTAACCCCTCCTAGATCATCTGTTAATGGATTGTCAGTAACAATAAATGAGCCAATCAGCCAGATGCTGAGATACAAGTAAAAACAGTCATCACACTTCAAAATGAAACATTAGCTCCTATTCAGGACACTGAACAATACCCTAATTTATCTGATCTATTTATAATTAATGGTTCATTTGTTCACCATAATCAGTTGCAATGTTTGGTTTGGACATCATAACAAAGACAAAAATGGACCATTGTGGCACTAACAGTATGCTGCTCAACTCTTTTTGTTCAACATTCAATGACTACATTTAATACATAATTGGCATTATTTGCAACAAGAAAAGTTCAAAAGGAAAGTGAACATACGAGTAGGGCGATTATCAGCTTCCTCATCTTCATCTTCTCCTTGAACGAAATTATCCTGAGAAATTTATTCCATAGAATTAATTATTACCATCATTCATATCACTTGCAATAAACAACCATGAGAAGAAACCATGTATTGTAGAAAAGAAAGAACAAAGAATATCTACCTGCTCTTCAAAAATCTTTGATAGCTGCAAAGCTTTCTCCTTTTCAGCATTCCTTTTGTCCTCAAGCTTACGACTTCTACTAACCCATGCTGAAACCTCTGAAAGACCTTCAGATTTCTTTTTCAATCTGTCCTCTTTCATTCTGAAAGAGAATGTAAAGGCAATGATAAATACTTGCACTAGGTTAAGCCTTATAATTAAGAAAAACAAACAAGACCTAGAACACATTCTCCCAAAGCAAAGCCCAAATACGTCATCAAGTTCAGAAACCAATCCTGTCATGCATTTAGAGAACCTTTTGGCCTGATCACCAAATATTTTAAAGACTTGAGTATATCATAGCCATTCCTTATAAAAATGAAGTTCAAAATTACCTCATGATTTAAAATTTTCCATCTACTAGAATATGCTACAGAATTCAAATAGCATAATCCCTTCCAGAGCTACTATTTTACATGACAAATCTACCATAAAAAATTATAAAGATGGAATGAAGAAGAAAGAACGTCTAATATATAGACAATTTAAGGTCAATTGAGAATAAATGATTCATTCACCTCACTATGCGCTCCTCGAGCTCTGATGAAGATGCCTGCACTAAACTAGCATTGCTTCCAGCATTCAGTTCAGCTTCATCCTTATCTCTACGATCTTCATAGTCTAACGCAAGTTCTCCATCTTTGCTTCCTTCATAATCTTCCTCATGGTTTTTGACCACATTGTCCCTATCTCTTGATCTCTCCTTCTCTAGGTCCGTCTCTCTATTTTTCTGTTTACTTCTATCTTTTCCCTTCTCTCTATCTCTATCCTTCTCTCCTTCCCTCTCCTTCTCTCGATCCTTAAGTTTGTCTCTCTCCTTTTCCCTTTCCTTGGCCTTGTCTCTTTCCTTTTCCTTTTCTCTGTCCCTATCTCTACTTTTGTCCTTTCCCCTTTCCTTCTCAGACTCCCTATCCCTCTCCCTGTCCTTATCCTTTCCTCGATCCTTTCGGTCCTTTTCTCTCTCACGCTCATGTTCTTTTTCTCTATGCTTATCCCTGTCATAATCTTTCTCTTTTTCCCTCACCTTACTATCTTTAGCTCTGTCTTTCCCGTGCTCATCTCTGTCATCCTTCCTCCTCTCCCTGGTTGACACTCTATCCTTCTCCAAGGAATCTTTCTCCCTTTCTTTCAAGATCTCATCACTGCTTCTCTTAGAACGGTCCCTTTCTCTATCCCTATTTCGATGATCCTTTTCTTCTTCTCGACTGCTCTTCTTCTTGTCCTTACTCCGATGCTTTTCGGTTTGCTCTAATTCATCACTGTAGGCTCCTCCAAGCCTGCGTTCTCTAGAAGCATCATCTTCCCTATCATATCGATCCTTCTCCATCGCAAATAACAGAAACACTCAAAAACTTATCTGCAAAGAAACCATGAACAATATGTGATTCATTCCATACAATGACCCAAACATAATCAGATGTACAACCCAAAATCATACCAGTGGTGGGGAATCAGTATATGATCAAAACCACAAAAGTAAAGCCAGAACAAGCAAGCCTCTATTTGGTTATTGCTTTTGCTATTCACTTTTTTTTTTCCTTCAAAATTTGCAAAAAAGGAAAAAAAGAAAGAAAGAGAAGAGTAGAGATGCAAAACCATAGGCAAATTCAAATACAAAAAAATAAGAAAAAGGAAATCTATATAAAAATAGAATCATATACTTCTCTAATTCTTTAAAACCTACTATTTGCTTAAATCCTAACGCCCTCTTTTAAACTGGTAAATGATCAATCAAACAGTGCCTAAAGTTGTGAAATCTAAACAGTTCTCAGTTTCAAAAAGATAAACACAATGAATAGTAATTGCTGTTTTTTTTTTTTAAGGTTAGGGTGAAGTATGTAAATTACTAAAAGCTTCCTTAACAAAACTCACCAAAAGAACATACCCATAAAATCATCTAAAACACGAAAATAAAATTCCATAGACCCATAAGTTGTTGTTGACCAAATAGAGAATACAAAGAAAAAGAAGCATAGAGAGAAAAAGGGAAATTGAAAATAAAATAAGCGAAACGGATGTTACCGGAAACTCGAATGAATGCCAAGAAGACGCGGTAGCGGTACCGGTAGCGGCGGCGTATGAGATCCGGCGGCCGGAGATGAATTATAGGTGACGGAAGTTTTCGAGAGTAAAGCTAGTTTGGCACAAAGAGAAGAAGGATTTCTTCGCAAAAATTCTGCACTCCTGATTTTGAGAAGAAAAGGGTTTAATGGGTCGGGTTGGTATATTTTGGATTGAGACGGTCATTAATTGGGTTGGGCTTTTGGGAATTTTTTCTTTAGGGGCTTCTTAGAGTTTGTTTATGTTGTAACTTTTAAATAGATCGAAAATTTGTGTTTAAACGCATTCGAACTTATATTATTCTAATTGTTATAACAGTAAAATAACATTGTCAATTGAATTAAGGTTCAATTGATATTATTATTCCTTACTCTTTAAAAAATACGAGCATCTCTAAATAAAGTTAAGCTTTAATTTCAAATTGCATTTAATATAAGAGTTAACATAACCATTAGTATTATATTGGTAGCTAAACTTAATTTCATCATATAGATAATTCTGCAATACTACATGGTACTAACAACCAATAATACAGGAACACGTGATAATTTTATATTACGACACGTGACAATCCTATTAATTTTTTTAAATATAAATTTAAAAAAATTGTAAAAATTATTTTAGGTTAAGAATCATCCTAAACAAAAGTTGTCAAAATTCATTCTAGAAGTGTTTTTTTAGTAATATATTTATATTTTTATTATAAAATAGCATGCTTTTATATATTATTATTTTTAAATTGAAAAATATATAAAATCTAAAACAATTATATTTCTAAAAATTATAAATTTATAAAAAATTATATTTCACATCAAGACTAATATAGACAAATGGTTATCCTAGTTTGGGTACCAGTTTGTCCGGATGCATTCTGGATGTATTTTTTAGCAATTTTATTTATTTTTATTCTTTAAATACTATGTTTTTATATTATTATTTTGAAATTAAAAAATATATAATTTTTTTTAAAATATATATCATTTTAAGTTTAGAATAAACAGGGATAAATGGACAACTTCATTTTATCCAGATTCATTCTAGAAGTGTTTTTTATATTTTTATTATTTTTAAATTTTTTATAACAAAATTGATCATACGAATATTAAAAAATAAAAAAATCAAATAATACTATATCAACATTTTACAAAACTCCAGCAAATTAAAAAGAATACCATAACATAATATATAAATGGTAATAAGTAAAAATCATAAAATTACTAAAAAAAACATAAAATGATATACAATATCATCTAAATTTAGACTTCCATTTATCGTTATTCATTTTAGACATGAAATGGTTTTTTTATTATAAATTTATAGATATTTAAAATTTTAAAAAATATAAATTTATTTTTAAAAAACATTCAAAATGAATAAGGATAAATAATTATTTAAGTTTATTTGAATCTTGACAACATTTTATCTAAATTCATTATAGTTTTTATAAATTTTTTATAAATATATAAAAATAATTTAAAAAATAATTTTAGATTTTATATATTTTTAATATAAAAATATGATGTTTAATAAAAAAATTCAAAATATATAAATTTAGTAAAAAAAATTATTTTATTTAATATTTAGTAATTTTATATATCTTTATACATGCTTAATTTTCTCATAATATATGTTACATATCATATAAAAATAAAAATAATGTTATAAAATTGAAAAATGAGCTAAACCAGGCTTGCCTAATATTTTGTTTTTCCAAACCTTGTTCCAATTAGGCCATAAATATACACACGAATTTAAGCTAAAATCAATACCAATTGGAAGCGATTTATTAAATATAAAATTCAATTATAAAAACATATATTTACACATAACATAAATTAGATAATGGAAAATAAATAAAAATATCAAGATCCATCTTTCCTAGCCTTCACAAAGAATACCCTAACTGTTTATGAGAAGTCAGTGATTGTTCAAAGAAAGGCCACCCCATTTCCGGGTAGTCGATGAACATTCGTAGCTATTACCTTGATAACGAAGAAGAGTTTGACCCGATGCTCCCGGTTAACTTCAATTTAAGACAATCTATACTAAACTGTACCTACAGTCCTATGGGCAACTACAGCCACAGCAGCAGCACCGACTGCACCAAACTGGGTTTGTGCCTGCAGAATTTTTGCATCAATGCCCAATCTATCATTTAATTGCTCTGCCTTTGCTTGCGGTTGTTGATACGGGTTGCTCTTCATGCCGACAGCCATTGCTGGGGATTGGCTTGCGGCCATGCTGAACTGTGGTTGCAGTTTGGCTTGTTGATTCATTTCACTCTGTATTCTGGATTTCTCTTGATTTATGGTGTTGGTGCTGGAACGGGGCTGCGGAGGAAGGACTGTGGTTTGGTGAAAGACCTCAGCATCGTAACCATCTTTAGTATTCTTTGGATTCTCATGTGGTATGACAGATTCGACAACTCTCCCGGGTTTTGCTGTACAAAACAAGAGGAGAACAAACTTCAGGATCAGCTAAATGGTGAAGCAAGAAAAACATATACTTGGCCGTATGCCTATGATCAATGAGTAAACGTATTTTCACATTTCGTGCTAGTGAATATGCCTAAGGAATGTTGGAATCTTCAACAATGTGAAATTATTGTAGAAAAATCCACTCCCGGTTTTCAAACAGCAAACAGAGAGTGGGGCCCGGAGGGACAACATATGAAATAGTTTTCAATCCAGTCCCGGTTTTCAAACAGCAGGCAGAAACAACAGTAAAAAGAACAGAGAGCACCATTCATACCTGCTGGCACCTTAGGTGGAGGACGTGCTAACTTTCGATTACCAGAAATTGCATCAGTTACTTTTTTGGAAGCCTCTTCGGTAACGTTTTGATTCTCACACAAAACCGAAGCTGACTGCCTATTCAGAGGTATTGTACTGGAATGAACTGTATTCCTGCAATAAATAGGACACAAGTCGGAAATTGGAATATCGCGTTACCATAAGGGGAGAAAATGTGGTAATTTGTTTGAATCCATATGTTAGTGGGGGAATGCATAAAAATTAAAAGAACATATTTATTTTTGTTTATCATGTTCATATGCATATATTGATCACGAGACTAAATTTCTCTTCACCCTATCATAAAACCGTAAACCCCAGAGCAGTTGAGAATAACTGTATAAAGAACATTTCTGATTAAAGGAAAATGTTAAAACATGAAATACCTCGGTAGGGACGTGTGCTTCCTCTCCGGAGGGAAAACCGGCACACTTCTACCACTGTTTTCTTCAAGATATGCAAACTGCTTTCTGAATTGACCAATGGCACTGCGATAAAACCAAAATATAATCAAGCAGATTAAGAGTGAAAAAATACGAGAAACATAAAAATTAACGATAAATGCATTAAGATAAGTAGGAAAAATTCAAACCTCGGATAAAGAAAATTAGTTCCTTCATTTCCGTTTATATAGTCTTTGAGCAGCTGAGGATGATATTCTAGTATCTCTCTGTAAATTAATTCCCTAACATCCTCCTTTACCAACCTTCGCCTCTCAAACTCGAACTCTAATTTCGAGATTGGCTGACAAGAAGGTTCCCTCTCAATTTTAGCCAAGCCTTTGAAGTAAGGATCGGCTAATGCCTATCACATTAAGACAAAGAAGTACAATTAATGTAAAGAACACACAAACATGCATCAGAAACGTCCACCATTTTTTGACTCAATTGCATCCAGGACACCATATTTATAGCATTAAAATAAACGATATGACACCTCCTCAGCAGTTGGTCGGTCTTTTGGATCAAACGCTAACAGCCTCTGCAATAGCCGCACTGCTAACGGGTCTACATTTGGGAACTTCTGTGAGAAAGGCACAGGTTGTTTTATCCGCATTTCTGTCAAGTATTTTCGTGCTTTATCATTTCGGACCTGCAATCGTGTGAAACAAACATCACCATTCGCACTCTATAAAAGAAAAGAGTAAAATATCACCCTCCAGAAACAAAACATAAACACACACATAAAAGGAAAGCGAGAAAGAGGCCATACTCCAGAAATAGTTTCAGGTGAAGGCGTCCCCAAAAGATCAGTGATCAATTCCAATTGATGAACGACACTTTTTCCAGGAAATAGAGGCTTCCCCATCAATACCTCGGCAAAGATGCAGCCAATGCTCCAAATATCAATAGCCGGTGTATACTGCAGACAGTTACCAACAAAAATTAGACTTGAATACGTAAAATTAAAAAGCCCCGCCACAAGTTAAGCATTCTCGAGAAATAGACATAACTAGACAGAATTACCTGAATGACAGATATTTCAACTTCCAAGAGAGTTCATAGTCCTCCCTGAACAACAATTCTTTTAATCTAAGAATTACTGTTCACTAAAAGGCACTCAAGTATCATTTATATAAACAAAATTGTGGTGATTCGCTAAATACGACATAGTTCAAATAAGACATGGTTAATTCAATATTTGGCAATAAATGTGGTGATTGGCTAAAAAAGTCAACCCTCGAAATAAAACCAATACATTAAACTAGAAGAGGCATACCTTGGAAAAGAAAAATCCACACAGCTCTGGTGCCCTGTACCATCGCGTAGCAACATAGTCCTGAAAGGAACATAGGAAAATAACGTATAAACATGAGTATCAACTCTTCTTAGTGGTAGAAAAGAAAGCATGCACCCAAAACTACATACCGTCCAAAAGACGGTGGTTGGGGTGTCACTAAATGCAACTCTTGCTAGCCCGAAGTCGCAAACTTTAAGCTTGCAATTGGCATTTGCCAGTATATTCTTTGGTTTAAGGTCACGATGGTAAACATTAGCTGCAACCGAGAACTTAGCAATCAGTGTAAATTTGCAATTGCTTTCAAGCACCATATCCCAATTAGATGGCAAAAACCGAGGCAAAAGCAATTTACATCAATGAGGGAGAGACTTCAACCTTCCATTAAGAACAGTAACAAGCCAAAAGCCAATGAAAAATATAGCCTTAATTACAGACATGTACGAAAGACAATTAAAGAGATGAAACAATTGTTTACCTGTATGCATATATTTCATTGCACGAAGCATTTGGTAAAGGAAAAACTGGTGGTGTTCACGGGTTAAGTCATCATTAGCTTTGATGACTTCGTGAAGATCAGACTCCATGAGCTCAAAAACAACAAATATATCATTGAATTCCCTCTTTGACGGTGGCAACATTATATGCTTAATTTCAACTATATCAGGATGTCTAAGAAGTCTAAGCAGCTTGACTTCACGTAAAATCCTTAAAGCATCGGATGTGTAGTCGAATACATCTCGTATTTTCTTTATTGCGACTTTCTTACCAGTATGAGTGTCAAGTGCCGCACAAACAACTCCATAGCTTCCCTTCCCAATGACTTCAATAATTTTGTACTGGTTTGCATCGCCATATTCAGTGAAAAAGTCCTCTTTTAGGTCCTGAAGAACAAAAGAGAAAAACAATCAGAACCGCGCATGACTGGACCATAAGTAAGTTATCTATGAATTAAAGAAAAGAATAAGAAGCAGCAGCGAGAGGGGAAAAACAGAATCGGGCATTACTGGATCATACAAAACATGCAACAAGTGAATTTTCTATGGAGTTAAGGACAAAGAAAAGTAGCAACAGCAGCTAAAGAATGCAGCAGAGAAGCAGTAACAAAAATAGCCAAAACAACCAGCATACCATAACTGTATAACTACTAACAAGCATATAAGATAACGGAGTCAGTTAATCAAGATAGATTGATCCAAAATCTGATTCAAATCCAATATAACACTTATGGGTACATAAGAAATGAATTGAATCAATTCCTTCTAATGAATCGATCCACTACAACTTCGCATATGGGATACAAAGGGAGCTAATAGGAAATGATAATCTGAATCTCACTCAAAACTAAAGGTCTAAATAGACTTGATGTTAAAAATGAATGAAGACCTGGAAACATGAGTATGGCATTATCAAGAACTCAATAAATTAACTGCATTTAAGACGTTACAAATGCACACAAATCTTTGTTCGACTGCCTGCAAAAGATATCCATTGAACTTGAAGTTGCTCAAATGAAGCCAAAAGCCCAAAACCAAGAGTCTTCCTACAGCTTCTAATAGCATTTAGAGATGCAAAAAAAGATTGACGTTCGGAAATGGATCCAAAGTCATTGCCTAAGGGGAACATTCCAAATATTTCTCTTTGCTTGACAATTTCTAATAGTAAAAAACCAAACATAGAATCCATCTAGACTAGACTCATTTCTTGTTGCCAATCATAGCTAGAAAGGAAACCAATATCACCTTCAAAGAAGAAAGCCAAATCAAAAAGAACCAATAAAGTTATTCGTGTTTATCATATAAAAAACAAAAGCATCTTTACAGTAATCCAAAACAAGTTCAAAGAGAATAAATTTCAGGAATCATTTACAACATTAAGCCTCGCAATCATTTTAAATAACAAAACTAATTCAAGAATTTAAAAATCCACCACTTCTTATAAGTTAAATTCCTCTTTTCAAAATATGGAATATCTTGTCTACACGACTGGTAATGAAACATGCTTTAACAGTTCTGAAACTTCAAGTTGATTTAATAACTTATCAAGTACAAGTCAAGGTCTTTTTCTTTGTTCTCTTTCTCTTCTACACTAAGAATTGCTTCATTTCAGCAAAAAAAGAAAAAAACTAAAAGTGATCTTCTCTAAGCTCAGTTCCAAAATTAATGCCAAAACTTAACAAAAAAGAAGAATCTAACCCCAAATGTCAATTTATCTCCTTTCACAACACCTCCAAAGGATTATTATCAACTTAGAATCCATAACACCAACGCCTTATCCATTCTATTCTAACAAAGGAAAGAAAGAAGAACCTTAAATTTTCAATGTATGCTCAAGACAATCAAAAAGTTAAAATCTTTTCCACTTTCAAACACAAAAGAACTTAGAATTCTAAAGCTTTAAAAATAAAAGGAAAAAAAAACAACATATTTTATACCAAAAGAAAAGAAACCAACCTTCTTCCACTGATCCTGCTGCATATTTTCTTCAACCCCAAAAATATCTCCTTTATATATAGAGAGTTCTTCTTAACTGAAAAGTCACCCAAAGAACAGAAATAGAAACAAAAAAGGAAAAAGATTTGTCTGAGTAGCCAAACACAAGCAGACTAGAAAGAGTAAACCAGCCACATTTGCCTAAACCAAAGTTTCTTTTTTAATTAAAAAAAAAACTTATTCAGAAGTTCCTGAATTCTGGGTCGTTTGAAAAACTGAAAGATCTGGGAGAGCTCGAATGTGATTTTGGTTTTCTGTTGTCTTCATTAAACTTCACTTTATATTCCTTTCAAAAAAATATATTTTATATTCAATGAACATTTAAAAAAAAAAAAAAGGATTAATATCGTATTCAAATAATTTGCTATCCACCAGTTTTTTATTCTGAATTTCATTTTTTCAGTTTAAGCCCTTTTTAATAATTGCTATTGGTCAAATTCTGCTATTAGACTTGCACTTTATATAAGTTAGGGATTTAGTATTTATATTTTAATTTGGTCATTTTTGGTGTCTATATTTTTAGAATTGGAAAATTTTAGTCCTAACTAAATGGTAACTATTAAATCCATTAAGTTAAATTCTTTTATTTTTAAAATTTGATATGTCAAAATTATTATCAGACGTGGAATGCTATGCTAATTTGTTATTTCCATATACTACTGACAAATAAAAAACCAATTAATAGATTTAACTTGTGTCGTTTACATTAATACTGAAATTCAAAAAATATAGTGATTAAGAATGATAAGAATGATCTAATTGGAGAACATAGACAAAATCTACAATGTTACAAATAATACAAGACTAATAGCATATTTTAACCAAACAAATTTAGCTGATATCGTTTGTTCAGGATTGAAATTTTAAAATTTGAAAAATATAGGGACTAAAATTGATTAAATTAAAGTATAGATAGTAAATCTATAACTTACACAAAGTACAGGGCATAACAGCAGAATTTGACCATTACTATTTTCCTTTATTTATAATCGCTTTTTGATAATTTTTTTTTACTTTGATGTTTTATATTTTAATATTATTTATTAACGATAAATATGGTTTTAATTTTTTTTAATAAGTTTAGATTTTGTAACATTTATGATATGGATGAATGGAAATATTTATCTTAAAAAAATATATTTATAAAATCATTTCAATAAATTATTATTGACTGAGTGGCATGAATTTTTTAATTATCTGTTTGATTCTTAAATAATAATTTTATTAAAAATTATCTAATAAAACATCATTATAATAAAATTAGATTATCCTTTAAATTAAATTATTTTATATATAATATATATATAAAAATTTTGTAGCGCATATTTTACAATTGAACTCGATACCTATAAATATCAAAGTACTCTTAAAAATGTATTTTAAGAAATTAAATACTTGTATGATTTCATGTGTTTTTCTTTTATAAATTATTATTTTTTTCAGTTCTCTAATTGACATTTAACTCAATTAAATAATCTATAATAATATAGATACTTAGGGGGAATAATTAATTAAAGTTATATACGAGTAGCTAATAAAACTTTGGTACTGTTGACTAATGTTATGAATTTTAAGTATTTAAGCTCTAATCTCGTTGTACCTAATTGCGTATATTTGGGTCTCCAATTTTATTATGTGCATCTGTGTAAATGTGAGTTTTAGTTTGGATTTTTTTTTATATTTTTCGTTTATTTGTATGTCGTAATTTTTTTTATAATTAGTTGGATATATAATTATATTGAATTTATACTTTCTTGTATTTGTAATTATATTATTTTTTCTTTTTTTAAATATAATTAATAAATTTGATTTATCACAATCAAGAATCTGATTTTACTAGAAACAACTGGAAAGCAACTAGAAATGATGTGATGGGATGGAAATATTAAATTGACAATTTACATATGAAAACATTAATCTAAAACTAAATTAATTTTAGTAATATATAAATTAATATTTGGAAATATTTGGGTAAATATATTAAGTTTGAAATAAGAATTTAGGTAAAAAGATTAGGCTTATTTAAGATATGGTTGGGATTGAACTTTAATATTAAGGCTTTAGCTTCTTCTTCTTTTTTAATTTTGTAATATATTATTTTACTTTCATATATTATCTAATTACATAAATATTGAATTTTAAACAAATTTATAATTTATAATTTTTAAACATTAAAAAATAAATTAAGTTGTTCATTTTTAATTTTAAGTAAAATATATTAAATTAGTAAATTGTGAATAAAAATAGCACAATTTTTTTTAAAAAAAATAAAATAAAATATTAATATGGCTAAAAATATTTAAATTAACAATTTAAAAATAGAGAAGGGCAGAGGTAAATTTTGAGACACATATTTTGAGTTAGCTTAAATTTTGACAAGTGTAAATAATATTAATTGCGTTACATAGTCGAGTCCTATGAATATTTCTAATTGTTAAATAGGGTAAAACACACTTCCCCTCATGTTTAATGTAAAATTAGTTTTTTTTTTTCTTATACAATGCATGAGTTTAACTTGTGTATAAAAATATTTAAAATATATATATATATTGTTTTGAATCTATTACGTGCATAAGGATTATGAAGTACAAATATTAATATTAAACAAATTAAGTATGCAGAAATAAAATTATAAACTTAAATTGAATTATATAAATGTACTTTTTATATCTCTAAATCTTACTTTAGTGTGTATATAAATATATATATATAAATATAATATGTATGAAGTATATAATATGAGTAATTTAAATAAAACTTGGTATATTTTTTATATTTTAGTATGTTAAAATAGATTTTTATTTTAGAGTTGTCATCGTATTAATATGTCAAATGGGTTGCTTATAAACTGTACCGCATAGACTTTTTTTTTTTAACCTCATATATTATAGTATATGTATATATATATATAGGGTGAGTTTTTGATATACTGGTAGTATATTTTTTTGTTCGACAAGTAATTTCAAAAAATTGATATCTATTTTTTAATATTTTATTATACTTTTATAAAATATTTATTAACCCTCTAATCCTACTTATGGAATCTAAAAACTTCACTAATAGTGTAACAATTATTTTTCATATATATATATATGTATATTTATATATGATACACTTTCCACCTTTGAAGAAAATCTCATAAACCTGCTTGAGATCTATTTATTATGCAAATTTTAAATAAAAAGTTAATTATATCATTGCTATTATTTATCTATGTAAGTTATATATATTTTATTCATTTTCCATTTTTAATTACAAAATAATAAATTTTTATTTACATATTAAATTAGTATAAAATTAAATATATTTGAATTATTTGATAAAATTATATTTAATTTGGTTATATATTAACCTTTGACATAAATTCATTAACTTATTTTTATGTAAATTAGTTAATTTTCATTATTAATTTAAAAATTTTAATGGAAAAGAATTTGATTAAAATATTAAATGAAAAAATAAAATCATTTGAAAATTAATATTTACTTAAATTAAAACTAAAATTTAAATACTCAACATGTATTTACATAAAAAATCTTTAAAAAAAACAAATTATAATTATAATTAATAAGAATTTTTTAAAAATAAATTTATAGCTAATGAGACCTTAGTTTAATGAAAATATTAAAGTCCTAATAACTTTTAAATCTCACTTTGTATAAATTGTGTATGGATTCTCAATGCATATTTATTTTGGTTTATGTCCCACTATAGGTGGGCTCTATATAGATTTATTTTGATTTATGCTTAGATATATTATGGTTATAAGTCGAATCGAACTTTACAATGATCAATTCTAATTATAGTTACATGAATGTACTCTTTATAATTACAATTGTAAATGTACTTGTAATTTTTTTTAAAAAGAAAAAAAAAACTTACACATATTAATTGAAAATACAATTATGTTTAGCGTATAATTATATTAGTTAATAATAAAATTTATAATTTAATTTTACAATAATTAATATATTTTTATAAGTAATAAGGTTTTTATTATTTTAAATTGAAAATGATTGAATATAAAACTTAAAGATAAAAAAATAAAAAAAAATTAACTTAAAAGTAAAGCTATCCTTCTATTTAAAATTTATTTAATAAATAAATCTTTAAGGTTTAGTGTATTTATCATCAAAACTTAAAAGGATAAAAAGCATTTTCCAAACCATAAGGGATAAATGGATTTTTATGGGGTTTCAATAATTTTCTCTTCAAAATATTAAAAACTCTTGTATTAAATATTTTCTTTTTTAATAATTTAATCGTCATATTTTACACATAAATTAAAAAAATTCTAATTGTTTAATATATATTAATGTAAATAATTTTTTAAATCAATATAATAACGATACCAGATCGATTCAAAATTTTACATACATGATAAATATAAATATATTGATAAATTCAATAATTGAATTATTAAAATATTAAATGCATAAATAATAAGAAATAATATAAAATTACTTTAATTTTACACTTATGTAAATGAATCCTTCAACATCTAATTTCTTATATTAAAATCTATGAAAAAGATGATATTAAATAAGTAATTAATGTTTTTAATTAACCACTTAAAAAATTTGCCAAACATCAGAGGGCATCATCTTAAAGCCAATAATGTTGCTTTCACTTTATAACCACCTTAAAGCCAATCAGTTGTGCCCTCATTCATGGGGAATCATTTTCCTCTTCTCATTTTCTTTTTGGTCCCTTTGAAGAAAATAACCAACTTTATTTATTCGAATTTTGTTATTTTTTAGACTTACAAAAACAATTACAATAAATAAGAAATGAGTGTTTGGTACACTGACAGTATATTCTTTTTTTGTCTTTTTTTAAAAAATATTTTATTATATATTTATAAATACTTAAAATGGATGATAAGTAATCTTTAAAATGGAGAGGAAATCTAAAGGAAATGAATGAAGTTGGTCAAGTTTTGGTTAAAGCTGTTTAAAATTGGAAGAACAGAAAAAATTTGGTCGGTGGTGACAGTTTTATTACTAATACAAAATGACGTGATACTTACGTAGTTACAGAATAAATAAAATATAAAAAAAATCAAACCCACGTTTAAATCATTAAAAATAATTTTGAGAATTTTTTAAAGGTTGTAAATTAAGTTATTTATTTAAAATATTTAAAAAATTATTGAAAAGACATAAATTTTTTATTTTTTTAAAATTTAAATTTAAATTATTTTCTAACTAAATTAGTATCGAGTTAAATTTTACACTTACGAACTAAAATATGGTATTAATATCGAAAGCTTATATAATTATGGATTGAGAATGAAAAGCAAAAAACTTGTACATGAATCAAGCTTTATAAATACTTCCAAAATCAACTTATCATAACCCTATTTTTGTTGGTACATAAAGATAATGTTAAGGAAAGCTAAACCCACAAGCATCATGTTGTAGAAAGGGGAGGAAATCCTCTGGTGGAGCTTCAAGAAGGACCAAACCTACGTCGGTCACTTGTGCCAAATTCATTTAATGGTCTGCAAATTCACAATGAAAGCCAGACACTCTTCAATCAAGGTGCTGAACGGATAACAGTCTTCAGGTGGTTTGATCAAGACGTTTACCATCAACATTGCATCTTGGAATACCCAGACTTTCGCTAATTGTCTCAACAATCGATTTTAATTCATGAATTGATCACATAATGAAAACTTTAACTTTTTAATGGGAAAAGTTAATTTTCTCTATGGGTAAAGAAATCAAAAGTAAAACTCAAGTTCCCACAAAAAATAGATTTTAATTTGGGAATCTCATTATATTTCAATATAATAACTACACTCAATGATGATGTTAGTCGCCGGTTGAGTCTTATCTCGATTGCTACAGACATTGTTGTCAGGGCAAGAGAACGTAGGTTCGAATGTGCTGAAGTGCATTATCCTCCTATTTAAGTGTTAGAGATGGGGGTTATGGATATCTAGGCATTATGTCAAAAAGATCAAATATGATCGGAACATATTGTTTTTAAAAAAAAAAGCTTAACTCATGGACTCTATATATAAAGAAAAAATCACAAGAGTTCTACTAGAACAAAAAAATCAAAATAATAATATATACTGGGCTTACAAGTCCTCTTTCATGTATTAGGTACAATTATATGTATTATTTAGTCTTTAAACCAACTCATATAATTTATCCAACCCAATAATCAATTTTTTATTTCCAAAATATTAATTAATTTTGTAAATTTAATTATTTCCTCAACTCAATTCTAATTCCATTAAACTCATCATGACAACTTTACTATACTAAGATCTGAGTAAATAAATTTAATTGTATTATTCAGTAAAACTACAATGACAATTTAATTTAGTTTTTCTACTTTGAATTGAATTATTTAATTACAATCAATTAAATAATAGTTCAAATAAATTAAATTAATTCCTAAGTTATCTCTTGCTCCCCGTGAGAAACTACGTTCATTGTGAATAGCAATACTTGCAATCTATTTCTCTTTTTGTTGTTTTCATTGATTCAACATATCGATTCTATTTGCACTCCGAATATGGTTGTGTTGAGCTAGTGGAGGAATCAATTGGACATATATAATCACGGTTCAAATAATTTGTAATTCTTCATCTATTGGTTACAACATTATTTTGTCATGTAGTTTGTAACATCCCTAACACCCCTTAAGTCGGCAATAGTGTTATTTGGAGATTGCGTGTGTTAGAATTTTCAAAGCAAATAAAATAGCAATTATCAGTGTTAGTAGAGAATGTAGTTGGGAAGCGGAGAGAATTGAAAAGACTAATATAATGAAATATATTAATATAGGGTATACGTTAAATCGTACAAGCGTGAAAAATGTTGGGAAAAATTGTGAAAATTTAAAGTATAAATGATTAAATTGAATTAAAGGGAAAAAAAGAAATGATTAGAAGTGTAATTATATCAAGAGAGTGTTATGAAACAAAGATGGAATTATGGAGAATGATAAGGGGCAAAATGGTCTTTTTCTTAAATAGATAATTATGATGAAAACCTTATAATTGTTGGTGAAATTAGATCCTTTGGATGGTGTTGGAAGTTGAGAATGAATAATATCCATTAGTTAAAAATGATGATGCTTATAATAATAAACTATAATTATCATATTTTATTCAAATAAATCTAATAGCTTTTTATTAAGAATAGTGTAGAAATCTCATCATTTTTCTTCCATTCTCACATTACCTTCATTCATGTTTGAAGCAAACTTTGCTTTTATTCTAAACTATTCCTTTCTACCATTTTCAACCATTCCAAGCTTGATTTCTTCAATTTCTTCTATGTAAGATAGGTAAGAAAAAGTACATCAAGAATTTTTACTATACCTAATAAAATATAAGTATAAAATTATGTTAGATTAGTTATATTAATATTTGTGTGATTAATTTATTTATGAATTTGTTAATATTTAATATAAAATTAATTAGATAAAAGTGTTGATATCAATTGAATTTCCATTACAAAGTGATTTGAGTAGTGTATTGAAACTATGGAAAAAGGGACTAAATTGTAAAATGTACAAATTTGATATGTGAATTAGATATCATGTTTGAGTACTTAAATGAAGTGATATATGATAGTTTATTAAATATAAAGTGATCTTGAAGTGTTATAAAAGTGGTAAGGAATTTCATGATGATGAAGACTTATAAAGAACATAAAAAGTTTACAAGTGGCAGAGACAATGAGATCTCAGTATCCCTACCTCTTTTCAAGTAAATTTTAAAGACGAAATTTCTTAAGAGGGAGAATTGTAACGACCTAATTTTTAATGGTGTTGAATAATGCGATTTCGAAACCTCATTTTCGTAAACCGAGTTCGTAAAAATAAAATAGTAATATTTACAGAGTTATTATGAAAATATAATAAAGATTTGTAATAGGCCCAATTCGCTCGGCCCATTATAAACCAAAAATAATAAATATAAAAAACAAAAGAAAATAAATGGCCCAAAATTAGTCAAAGTCCAATTTTTTTTTACAAATAATAAAATAACCCAATTAACCCAAATAAATCGTCAAACCCAATAAAAATATAAAACCCAATTAGCCCAAATAACCCATTACCCCAAGCCCAAAACACTAAGGATTTTTTCGGCAGAAACCCTAGAAGTTTCAGCCACCGCAGCCTCTAGTCGATTCTTCCACTCGTGCCATGCTCCACGAACGACTCCTCCACGCCATACACACCTGCAACAGAAAATAACCACAAGCAATGGACAGCAAATGAGATGAAATTTGTATTTTTTATTTTATTTATTTATTTTTGTTTTTCGGCTATAAAACCGAGAAAAAACGGTGTAAATGGTTTTTTTTCTTTTTTCTTCTTGTCACAAAGAGAATAGCAGAGAAATATATGCAGATACTAAAAATCCATTCGAAATTAGCTTTAAGGTAATTTTAGATTGTATTCTTCTTTGATTTTCATTTCTGTTTCGTCATTCTTTATCTATTGCATGAAAATAAATTTATAAGAAAGAAAAGAAAGAAAGAAGACTAATCTGTTGTTGAAGGAGGCTTTGAACTCCTTGTTTGCTTCGTCGAAACTGAAATCAAGGCGAAGATTTTGAAGCCTATGAGTAAGGCTTTCAGATTTGTGGTCGAACGGGACTAAACTTGGCCCTTGTTTCATGGCCGTTGGCTGAATATGGAGGCAAAGCAGCAGTGGAAAGGTCTCTTAGGTTCGGCCAAGTAAATAGGGAATAGGTTTTAGGGTATTCTTTTTTTATTTTAATTGGCATTTAAATGGCTGCATATTGAATTTTAGTTTTTTAGAATTGATTGTATGCAGAATTCAAAACGGTGACATAAGCTGGATCCACGCTTTGGTGCTTCAGATGGTTAATTTGCGCATATAGTCCTTTTCTTTCGCATTGACTTTTTAATTAGTCCTTATTCACATTTTATTTGTTTTAAATTTCTCCTTAGAATTTGCGCGGCATTTCAGTTTAGCCCGAATTTAAACATTGTGCTTTGAGACTCGGTATATTTCCAGTTTCGATCCCTGCACATTCTCGCACATTGCATTGTAGTTCTTTTTTTGATTTCAATAGTTTAAGTTATTAATTATCCCTTTCATTTTAACTTTATTTTAATTGAGTTTCTTTATTTCTATGTAATTCATCATTTTTTTAAAAAAAAATCCACTTAGTATTCATTTTTTAATTCTTATTTATTTATTTTTTTAGCTACTTTGATAATTTTATTTTGTTTTTTAAAATCATTATTGTAAAGTTTTTATATCATATCACTTAACATTTTGTATAATATTTTTTCTTAATTTTTTTTATATTATTATATATATATATGATTCATGATAGAATGCTATGTATATTATTAATTTTATATTACTTTATACATGTGATTTCTTTTAAACTTACCCTTATATTTTGTTAAATATATTTTTTTATTATTTGAAGGAAAAATCCACATATTTTATGTATCATTTAAACGATTATTATTCACATAATTGATGCATATATTTGATCATATTATTTTAAATATATATATTTTAAAAAAAAAGGAAAACCATTTGTATATGTAATAATGTTGTTAAAATATATTACGTATATAACTTATGATAAAGTTAATTCAATCTTATAGTTTATATTTTAATTCCATGATATTTTATATAATTTCTACTTGTATTTCTTTCCAAATTTATTATATGCATAATTTATTCTTTAAAATATATATATATATTATTTCTCTGTTAGTTAAGATTTTTTCATGTACATATAATTTTATTATATATTGATCTGTTTATCTTTCATGTATATTGTTCATTCCTTATTTTTATTGTATCTTCATTATATATTGTTTACATCGATTTTTTTATTATTGTATGTATATTATCACCTTTAAATAGATATGTATTGTTTTTAAAATATTTTTGTATGATATTTGCTCCGAATTTCTTCTTTCACAATATTTTTATTTTAATATCCATTTACATATTTTTAAGTTTATTTTTATATATGTAAACCATTGTCAAACCCTAGCATGCATTATTTATTTGTAAGTTTTTCATATAGTTTTTAAATTGTTCTGTATTATATTAGCTCTTAGTGTCCATATTGCTCTGTATATTATGTGTTGTGTTTTATTTTTCATGTTATTTTATATATTATTATTGTATATTGTCAATCAGTCTTTTGTACTATTACTTCAATTTCTGTTCATCTATGTTCAAAACTTGTTATATTTTATTCTAATTTATTTTTTGGATGTGAGCTCATTGCCATTGTGTGTATGTTAATTTGTTCTTTTTTGTCCACTTGTATAATATTTCATATATGTATATTGATTCATGTTTGTAACTTTGATTTTTTTTATATTATTGCACTGTGGTTCAAGTTTCAATGTTTTGATTGATAATAGTCGTTTTTTTATTTTCAAGTCAAATAAAAGCGTTTTGAGCAAATTCTTAATTTTCTTTATCATTCAAAAATTCTGAAATAAGGCCATATCCAATATTTGGGGAGTTCGAAAAATCGTGCTCAATCGTACTGGGTATGATTTTTCCGGTGAACTAAATATTTGGATAACCTTTCTACGAGTTTTCAAAAGTTAAAAATCAATCGCATTTTAAAGTATAAGGGATCGTATTCAATCGTACTGGGTATGAAACTGCATATCTTTAAAACGAGGGAATTTTGACTACTAATTTAAACTATTCAAACATTTTAAAAAGGGTCATACTTTGGAAAATCTTTTCTTTAAAAAAGGTCTTTTGACATAAGGATAGCATCAAATCAATTTGGTACCAATTTTTGGGCGTAGTGAGGGTGCTAATCCTTCCTCATGCGTAATCGACTCCCGAACCCTTTTTATTTTACAAGAACTAAATTTATTTGTCATTGAATAAAAACGTTTTAATAGGTGGTCCAATCACACCTAAATCAAGAGATTGGTGGCAACTCCACATTTTCGTTTTCAAAAGTCGATCCTCATTATTTTCCAAATAAAAAGGGTTTCGACAAGATTGATTAAGTAATTTAGCCGAAATAGTAGTTAATTAAAACTTAGAGACTAAATTGTAAAATTTCAATTGCTATTGAGTTTTAATTTAGAAAATGCTTGAGGACCTAGATAGCAATTATCCAAGGGACTTAAATGGTTATTAAACTATTGTTTTTATATTGTTAGTGGGAAGTGATGATGACAACCATTAGTTTATAATCATAATTAATAATTAAATGATTAACTTAATTAAGTAAAATATGATTAATTAGTTTAATTAAACCTTGATTAAAGTGTATATATAGACAAGTTATGTAATAGCCCGATTTTGGGCCTAGTCGGAACAGTAGTTTCGGAACCACTAACCCGAGGTTGAAGAAATTATTTTTTATATTATTTTATGTTTTTTTGCATGATTATATGAGTGCATGAAAATTTTGGTGAAATAATTTTAGCGTTTGTGAGCTTAATCGCGAAAAAGGACTAAATCGCATTAAGTGCAAAAGTCCTATTTTGATAGCTAAAGGTGTCAAATAGCTAGAGAACCATAATTTGGGGTGTTTAAAGTGTAAATAGACCCTAAAAAGAGTGCTTGGCTGGCCATAGGGACAAGAATGGTAAAAAAAAGTCAAATTAGGTGGGTTTTGGTAGCTTATTTGACTAAAATAAAAATAAAATAAAGAGAAAAAAATATCATTTTTTTCCTATCTAATTCTCTATCAATTTTTTATAAAAATTAGGGGTTTGAAAGCTTGAAAATTTCAGCAAATTGTAGCCCTCACAAGTAAGTGATTTTGATGGTCTTTCTTGATGATTTTTGTACTTTTAGAACCCTTGTAGCATGAGCTTTCAAATGAGGAGACTATTTTGCAAAATGGTTGAAAGTCTAGGGTTTTACCATGAGAGTGTTCATGTTTTTTTCTGAAACTTATGGAAGAAAATGAATCATGGTTGTGAAATAAACAACTTTTGTGAAGTAGTTTTCATGGAAACCCTAACAAAGGACCATTTTGCATAAGCTATTAAATAGGTGATAAATGTGTGAAATAATGAGAATTGTGGGCTGCTTCTAGTATAAAAAGGATTCGGCTAGGCTTGGTTAATGAGAAAATGTAATGAAAATCGATTTCCAGACCTAAGGGTAAAATGGTCATTTTGTGAAAGTCTAGGGGCAAAATGGTTAATTTACCAAAAATGTGAATTGTTAATTGTGTAAATTTATCTAGTGATTAAATGGATGAATTTGTATTATTTTAGATCAAGAAACACGAAAACTGGACTTGGACTGAGGGAAAACCAAGCTTGTGGATTGAGCGGACTAGTCGTTTACATTTTGTAATCCGAGGTAAGTTGTGTGTAAATAATGCAACTACATTGTTATTATGTATGAATGAATTTTTATAGCATAAATTATTTGATTGTGGAAATGATTAAGCATGATGATAATTGAGGTAGTAGAATTCCCGGTTGAACCATAGGAATTATCAGATATTCATGCCATGACATTTGGGTCATTTGTGTGCTAGTGTAAGACATGTCTGGGACATGCATCGACCACAATATGAGAGCCAGTGTAAGACATGTATGGGACATGTGTCGGCCTCGAGATATTTAAGCTAGTGTAAGACATGTCTGGGACATGCATCGGCCTCACGATATACAAGCTAGTGTAAGACCTATCTGGGAATGGCATCAGCTTGTTATGTGTCAGTGTAAGACCTGTCTGGGACATGGCATCGACACCAATAGATGAAAGCCAGTGTAAGACCTGTCTAGGACATGGCATCTACCTCACTATATGAAAGCCAGTGTAAGACCATGTCTGGGACATGGCGTTGGCATTTTAACCCATGTTTGGGCGATAGAGTATCCGATAGTATTTCAAATGGTTCAACAAAAGATTTATGATTTATATCGAAATGAGAAAAGTTATGATTATGCGATGAGTGGTACAAGTACCTATTTGGAATGTATGAGATGTGGACTCTACATATGCAATATGAATTGTATTGGGTGATGATGAGTAAGCTGTATTTATGTCTAATTATAGTAGTCATAAATAAGTTATGAAAGGTTATGAGTATATTGTTTTGTGATAATTAGTTGACGTTTATTTTTATGCAACTTACTAAGCTTTATGCTTACCCTATTTCCTTTTCATTTTCTTTTAGTGCCGCCATAGTAGCTCAAGGATCATCGCCTACATCAGAGAATCTAGTAACACTATCATCTGAAGCAGTTGGTATAGTTAGTTCTTTTATTTTGATTATGGAATGTATAGGAACATTGATTTTGTTTGGTGTCACATTGTTTTGGGGCCAAATGTTTTGGCTTGAGATGAACCCTTCATTTTGTATAAAGCCTTGAATAATGGCTAATATTTATTATTGATATATGCAAATAATGATATTTTCATGGATGAGTAAAACGCATGAATGAGTTAGTGCCTTATGTGGTTGATTAGACCTTGTATTGTTGTGTGGTTTTGTCATGTCAGATAATTGTGTAGGTTGGTGCAAGTAAGGGTCGCAAAGAGGCTTGGTAAATAGTCTTATTTTGTCCATACGGCGTGTGTCTAGGCTGTGTGTGACACACGGTCTGCCTCATAGACGTATTATCCGGCCGTGCGTCCTCTGCACGTTAAATTTGCAAGTCAGTATGCATGGTAGTAAACACACGGGTAGAGACACGGCCGTGTGTCTCAGCCGTGTGAAGGGCACGACCTAGCACACGGGCATGTGCCTTGGCCGTGTGACGCTTAAGGGTTGTTGATGCTAGAAACAGAATGTCCAGGTTTTTGGACACAGGCTGAGACACGGGCGTGTGCCAGGCCGTGTGAAAACCCCTGTAGGTTCAAAATGAAAAATAAGTCTACAAGGGTAAGAGGCAAGGGTGTATCCCTAGATGCCTAGGCCGTGTGAGCCACACGGGCCATCAACACGACCATGCTCAAGTTCCACACGGGCGTGTTGCCCTTCCACACAGAAGTGTGCCCTGTTTCAAAAGTCATTTTTATATAGTTGGTTAAAGGACCCGAGATGGTCCCGAGTGGTTTCCAATGGATGTTTCGGGTCTCATAAGCCCATGTTAAAGAAGTTTAGACATAGTCCGAAAAAGTTTTAAATTTGAGCAAGTTTTGGTGACTCAAAAACGTTTGAATGCATGTGTTTAAGTGTGGTAACACCTCGTATTCCGTCCCGGCGTAGGGTGCGGGTGTGGGGTGTTACAAGTTAGTGGACATGAATAAAAAATTTTCATATTCTTCCTAAAAGGTCATCCCTCCATTGAAGAAAAAAAATGAAGAAAACCTTCAAACAATCGACCAACTATTCAAGTAAGATCCTTAAGCTTCTTTTTTTTTTAAATATAGATTTGTGATCATAAGATCTTGATCTAGTGAGCTCATGTATCAATTTGTTCAATTGTTGAGTTTTTAGAAAATTGTCATTAAAGAGAAATTGATGAATTAGGCTTGAATTTGATAGATATTAAGCTTAGATCATGATAAGAACTAAATTGTAAAGTTAAATAAGCTTGCTAGTTAACTTTGTAAATTATATACCAAATTGAATAAATTGAAAACATTTCACAAGCTTATGCTATAAACAGAAAATATAGGATCCCTTATGAGAGAATGTGAAATCAAATTTTGATTCGAAGCTAGATATAAAAAAATATGCCTATTTTGAGTATAGGGACTATGTAACAACCCATTTTTAATAAAATCGGAATAATGGTTTTGGGACCACAGATCCGAGTTCAGAAAGAAAAATTATTTTAATACTATTTTATGATCTACAGTATGACAATAATATTGTGTGAAAATTTTGTAAAGAAATTTTATCGATTACATGTTTAATTTGATAAATGATCAAATTGCACAAAATGCAAAAGTTGAGTTCTAATAGCTAAAGGGATTAAATAGCTATAGACCTTTAAATTGGAGGTCCTTACATGGTAATTAGACCATTAAAAATACTTAGTTGTTAAGGATGATGATTCATCCATGCAAAATAAAATAAAAAAAGGATGACATTGGAAAGATGAAAAATAAAATGTGATAAATTAACTAAATAACAAAATATCATCATTTTATGTCATCTTCTTCTCCAAAATGCATGGAAACCCTAGGAAAGAGAAAGCAAGCTTTCTTGGCTAATTAGGTAAGTATTCAAGTCTCGTTTTTAGTAATTTTTATATTTTTGAGATTGGGATAACCTAATCTAGCTATTTTGGGGATTAATTTGTAAAGTTATCAAAGCATGAAATTTTTTTCCATGGATGAATATGCTGAAATTTGAAATTTTATGGTAAAATATGGAAGGTTGTTGATAGATAAACAACTTTTACAAAATGAATTTTAATGAAAACATGATTTAGGGACTAAATTGAAAAGTTATAAAATTCATGGAAAATTTTTGAATTTTATGAAATACATGAGCTGTAAATGTTACATGTAAAAATTGGCTAGACTTGGAACAAGGATTAAATTGCATGAATTTCATTTTCCGAGCCTAGGGATGAAATCGTCATTAATTAAAAGTTTAGGGGCAAAATGGTAATTTTGTCTAATATGTGAATTGGACTGAATTGAGTTTAAATTGTATTAAATTGATGTTAAATTTACTCGTATAGATTCGGATATACCAAATTTGGAGTTAGAACGAAGAAAAGAGAAAAATGTCAGATTAGTAGATTTTACGTACACGAACATTTGTCAAGGTAAGTTCATGTAACTAAATTGTGTATATTTATATGCTAGAATTAAATGTAGTGTATGTGAATTGTATAAATATTATACATATATGACATTTGAAACATATTCGACAAAGCCCGGTAAATGATAATGCCTACAATAAATGATATTGGCCGATAAATGATAAATGATAAAAATGTTACTTTTATACTTGAAATAAATATGGAATGCATTTATGGGAATTATAGGAATTTTATAAATGCATGAAATGTTCACATGTTCAGAAATGTTTTGAATAATGAAATTCGATGGATATAGGTGATTTCCCTATATTGAATGTGATCCTGCATATGTTGCAGACAGGATTTATCTCAGACGAGTAATCTTGATAAAAGCCCTCTCGAGTATTCTATTATATAGTTCCTACGAGCATTCTGATAGGTAGCGATTCTGCATGTGTTGCACACTACCGCAGCTCTTTGTGAGCGTCATGTTTATTGATCGATTATAGTTCTGTATATGTTACGAACACAAACGCAGCTCCTTGTGAACATCCTGACATAGCTCGTTTGAACTCCCTGTGATATGGCTATCCGATGCTCTTCTTACATGGCTCTTCATGAGCAATCCTGATAGGCTTTTCGTAAGTTTCCTAATTAAAAGTTCTTTGTGAACTTCCTGATTGTGGCTCTTATGAGCACTCCTGATTTAGCCCAGATAAGCTTCCTATTACATGGCTGATCTGGGCACCCTAATATGTGGTTCGAGAGTGTGCTCTCTGGTAACGTACCCTAATGGGTACCCCTGAATATAAGTTGACAGATCCTGATTTGTACACCTCGAGTGTACTACCTGTGTATCCATCGATATTTCAGATAAATTCAACGGGAAAAATCCTGACATATGATATGAATAAGAAATGACTTATTACATGTATTTGCCTGAAATACATGAAAATAATGATACATGATATATGGAAATATGAGATGATGATATATCTATATGGAATTTATTTGATGAATACGTTCATCTATGATTATAGATTTGTACACCTTGAATGTACTACTCGTCTGACATTGATATTTCAAATAATTTAATGGGTAAAGTTCTGACATGAAATAATCTAAACTCGAGATAAATTATTATGAATATGTACTTGAAATACAAATATATGATTTATGCATGTTATATGAATACATGATATAAAAAGTATATATATCTGGAAATCTGATTGTAGTTGAGCCCATATATGTTTCTGGATGTTATTATGGAATATATGACTAACAAGGGCAATGGGGATATGTGTAGGGCTTGAGATCAAATTGATTGAATGTGCCTTACATGTTTATCTTGAAATAGAATGAATGGTAAGTTAAGTACCATGTTATACGAACTTACTAAGCATTATATGCTTAGTTTTATTTCCCTGTTTTATAATAAATCAGAAGCTCGTTGGATTGGAAGCTTGATGGATATCACTCACACTATCTATCAGCCCATTTAGGTATATAAGGTAAATCAATTATGGTTGTAATGGCATGTATAGGTTAAATTGGTCATAATGGTATGTAAATGTAAATGGTTATTGTAATCTAGCCATTGGAATGACTAGTGATGATTATGTTTTGGTGTATATATATTAAGATTATTTCATGGTGATAACATAAGTGTTTATTATTAATTGATTGAGAAAGGTTAAACAAGTATGCTTACAAAAGGTGAGATTAAAAGCATGAATGCATGAAATAATATATCATGTTAGATGAATAAAATTAGCTTGGTTATCATACTTGAATTGGTTGATATATGTGTGTAAGTGATTTAGCAAGTTGATGGCAAGGTTTGGGTGAGAAATAAGGCTAGGAAATGACCTTATTTTGTCTATACAGGTAGACACATGGGCGCGTGTCTTAACCATATGTGACATACGGCCTGACACATGGGACTGTGGTTTGGCCGTGTTTCCCTTGTATCCTAAAATTTAGAAACAGAATGCTTAGAATTTGGCACACGGGCGTGTGTCTCAGCTGTGTGTGCTACACGGACTAAAACACTGGCGTGTGTCTTAGCTGTGTAAATCCTGCACCTTAATGTTTTGCAAGTTAGAGAGTTACATGGGTTAGGGACATGGTCGTGTGACCTAAATCATACACCACACGGCCTAGGACATGGGTGTGTCACTTAGCCATGTGAGCCCCACTGCCTATCCACATAGGCGTGTGACCCTTGTATATGAGAGAAATTGTGAAATTTTGCGAAAAATTTCCGGAGTTCCCGATTTAGTCCCGACTTGATTTCAATGTTTATAATGGGCCTCGAGGGTCCATTCAAGGGACAATATGACTAGTTTCAGAAATGAACAGTATTTAACATGAATTATCTGTAATTATTCTGTAAACTTCGGTAATACTCTGTAACCCTGTTCCAACGACAAATACGGGTTAGGGGTGTTACAGACTAAATAGAATAAAATGCAAAATATGAGTGACTTTGTATTTGGATATGGATTGAATGACATATGATATCATTTTATTAGCTTGAATTATCGATCGTAATGAAAGACGATGGTGGGCTGTCGTGAGAGAAATGAAAACCCAGACCTATAGAAGACTTCGTTGGTTCTAGTAGCAAGAAACAAAAATGATGGAATGAAATCTGGTATCATTTTATTGACTTGAATTATTGATCGTAATGAAAGACGATGTTGGGCTATCGTGAGAGAAACGAAAACCAAGCTTGCGTTCCAGCACCTTAAAGCCCCTCACTTAGGTTACAAGCTCGGCTTCTAAATTACCTATAGGAGTCTTCATTGGTTCTAGCAACGAGAAACGAAAATGATTCTCACATTTAAACAACAACAAAGATATCGCTTCTAAATTTTTGGAAATATACTACTACAAACAAAATCGTTAGTACTGACAGGAAACCAAATTAAGCGTAAAAAAATAAAGCAATCACTGTGTCGTGGAAGAACTATTGCCTTAGAAGTGATTTCGCCCTAATCGGTGTAATCGGAAATAGATGTCACCTTTCAAGGTTAACACATTACTTCCAAATTCGTACACTCGAATGAGGAAGATGGAACTCAAAAGGATTGTTTTTCTCATAAAAGTTGGGAAACAAACTGGAAGAAACTTGGGTAAACCACACAAGGTTCAATTCCCAATCAAGATTGGAGGGGTCACAGACGTTCCCGCTTAAAACCTAACCTCTTAAACAGAATATTGCACTAATGTATTTTAGTAAAACGTCAGAATTTTCAAAGAGCAAGAATAAGAGAGAAAAGAGAGAATTGAGTTTTCATGTTTTTCTGTGTTGTGAAAAATGAGTAAAATAGCTTGCTATTTATATTATTTTTAGAAGGAACAAAATGATAAAACAACAATATCAATTTCCAAAAATAGTAAAGAATTTTCCTCAACAGAAAATATTTAGAAAATTTTCCTCAACCGAAAAATATTCTAGAACAGAAAATATTTTAAAAAAATATTTCTGATTTTGTATTACCAACAAACTCAATTTAATGTAATAATTTAACTTAATATTAACTAGGTAATTAAATTATATTTTATCTGTTTTTGGAGAATTTGACTATTTGATTTATTATCTTTAAACCTTTCAACATATGCCACTCAAGTTCGTGTAGATCTTAATTTGAGAAGTTTTAGATATGAGAATCTAATATCTATTTACGTATTTAGTTGTTTTTAATTATAAATAAATAATAATAACGAGGGCTTGACATAACTGGCAAAGGTGGATGTTTTAAATTCTAGATATTTAAATTTAAGATCCTCATACCCAATTATATGTATGACTCTCCAAATCCTGTCATATTTGGAGTTTTAGTTCACTTAATAGAGTTAATTCTAGTATAGAATGTTCTAGTTTATAATTGTTTGATTAAACATTTTATTCCAATTTTTAGTTCGTAATTTAATTCTATACTTTATAATTGTTTTAACAGTATTTATAATTTATACATTATTGTATTTGTAAACTTTTTTTAAAAAAAATCAATTTTATGTATGCAACAAATCAATATAAAATTTTTGCTATTTGAAAAACTATATGGTACATATTGAATATATGAAACTGTTTGGTACAGATTTTCAATATTTCAAAAAATCACAGTAGATTAATGAAGCCTTTTATTAGTATTCAACCGGTATTAATATAATCATACATGTAACTTAAATGTGGTTCATATGTATAAATAAATTTTAAATTTTGATTCAATTATATATATTTTAAAAAAAATTAATACATATATTTATTTTCAAATTGAATTAATATAATTGTTCATGTATACAATACATCAATGTAAAATTATACTAATTTGATAATGTTGTTAGTTATTTGTAAAAATTATATCAAATCAAAATTTCTTGTATAAAACCGCAAAAGAAATCAAAATTTATAAATCACATTACAAATTAGATCAAAGTTAGTTCTTACCAATTGGAAGGACTCCATATTGAATGGTATATTCTGAACGGGATGGAACATCAATTCAACCAAGTACCAACGAGTCTAGTCAGATTTTTACAACACTGGTATTTTCATCCTTGAGTAAAAAACTCTAAAATATATATTAGAAAAATCAATATTTAAAAAAAAACGCACTCACAAAGTATTACTATTTCTAAAACAAAATTCAACCTCGTGAGAAAAGAATGTCAAATCATCATTACCTCTCATTAATCAAAGGAAAAAGATCAAAAAAGAAGAAACAATATACAACAGAGGGCTGGTTCAAGCTTAGATGAAGCAATCAAAATCCACTTGACTCAACTAACGAAGAGTAAGATTCATTTTCATCTAAAGTTGTAGATTTCCTACCTCCTTTGTTTGATGTTACATTTCCTGTAGTTTTTGACTGTCCAACTCCCACATCCAGTCCCACAATTTCAAACACTTCCAGCTTCTTAACCTTTGCTGTTTCCATGTCACCATCCCAGCAAGTTTCTGAAACAATTTCGAGCGCCTTTTCGGTTTTTTCCTCCGACACCAGGCTTCCGTTCTGCAGCAGGACGAGGTAAACTTGTTCTGCAGTGGCTTTGCGAATCTGGTAGATAAATGACATTTTAAGAAACAAAAAGAAATACTATAAGCAATCCCGGAGTAAGTGTTGATGCGGATAGATATACATTCATGCCCAAATAAATTCAAGGAAACTGAAAAGTTGGAATTACACATGTTTCTATTCAACAAACTCAGTCAACAAAAAAGACCTTAGGGTACCGATGAGTAAGGAATGTAAGAAGATGAGAAAAGGCACGGGCGTTGATAGGATCGGAAACTGAACAAATGTAACCAAGTATTGCAATGCCTGCATATAACTTAGAGAAGTCCTTTGATGCTTTCAATTCAACCGCCAGAGAATCCAAAACACCAGAACAGAAAGCCGAAGTATGCGCCTGTAAGTTAAAAATGCATTGCAAAGAAATATTCATAAGTTTGACATCTAAACAAATAAATTATTAAACCACAATTATTCCTCAACTTTTTTTTTTTGCAATATAAAGTAACTGATAAAACTTCCAAGCACCACCAAAAAGTCTCCACAATACTGACGGTAAGTGGAAACAGCATGTATTGGCATTTCAGGCCAGTAAGGAAATCACTTATACGATCCTCAAAGCCACATATGTCAAAGCACATTAACTGATCTCTTTGAATTATGATATGGAAAAACAAATTTTTAATAATGCCACCATAAAGCAAATATCAGAATTTATCTAGTCTGGGAGAAAATTGAAATGACATCAAATTTTAAAACTACTCACTTTATGAAAGAAAGCTCAGCTTGTTTATAACACAATGACTACGAAAGAACCATCTGATTGCCATTTGCATCTAGAAGTTGTGAGATATACTAAGTCGATAAATATAAAGCATGAAAACAGTTTGTTTCGACAAAAGAGAAGTAAAACATTGTTGCTAATAACTGGATAGAACAAAAAAAACCAAACAGCATAACTGCACAGGCTCAGGAGCAAGAGGGAATTAAAGAAACTAACCTCCATATCCAAGAATATCCTTTTGCTGAAAAGAATCTCAATTGTCTGCAATAAATGCATCACCAAATACATGTATATGAGAAAAATAAAATAATATTCCATAGTTAATTCATATCAAGAAAAATTAGAGGTTTCACAATACAATGGAAGGCTTCTGTTATTTCTGTTCCTTGGTTCGCAGCAAATATCAAAACAAATACATAAAAATACAGTGTTTGAATTCAAAGACATGGTACAACAATTTCTCTGAGAAAGGTATCAAGAGGTTGAGTTACCTTCAATGTGGGTATAATAACCCTGTCACATCGCTTATACTGTTGGAGAATCCAAAGGATGTCCGTGGGTAACTTGCACAATTTGAGTTCTTCATTAACATCTTGATCGACATTAAGATATTCCAGAAAAGCTGACAGTGATGCCTTCCTCAAAGAATCTTGCAAGCCACCAATTGAAATAACTAAACCAGACAGCACTGGTCTGCTATAACAACTGAATTGAAGTAATTGAACAAATCGCGGATATGAAAAGGTAGGTACCTACAAGCAAGAATATAATGGCATTTTAATATAACATCCAAAAGTACCCAAATCAAACTGGACAACAAGTGACACATAACTACTTACTCCCCACTTTAGATCTGTTTCGTTTGGAACAATTTCTTCTATGTTTTCCCTATATGGTATAAAAGGAACGAAAATTTCCTTGTGGTACAGAATCCTTTGGAGAGCCTTAGCAGCCAGTTCTCTTAGTTTATCCATCTTTTCTACAGCTTGCTTGGAGATCCCTCCCACTAAATTGGTAGCAAGATTTACATCAAAAAGCGAGCACATTTGATTTTCTTCAACAACATTGTTATTAGGTTGCTTCGACATAGATTCAAGTATGTCTGGTTTCCCGGTAGAACTCATGGAATCTCTCTTACAGAGGATATATGTACATCTTTCTAGGCCTTCCATAGCAGCCTCACGAACCCAGGAACCCACATCTCCTCGGTTATCAACTGAATAGTCCTCAAGAGCTTTAAACAAACTAACCATTACCTCATTCTTCATGAGATGAAATAGAGACATGTTGTCTTCTACAGAATGAATATCAGAACTTTCTCTTTCCTGAGCTAATGTCTCACAAACAGATACAAGTCCTTTGACAGCATTAACTCGTGCTTCAGCATCTCTATCCTCAGGGTTATCCTACACAGAAAACAGACTTATATCATCAGAAATCCCCACATAGGGCTGTAAATGAACTGAGCCAATCCAAGCATCAGCTTGTTCAAACTCTGACAAAATTTAAACAAGCACAAACAAAATCATTCACCGTGCTCAGATTATTTATCGTATTGAACTTTTAACAAATTCAAGCTCTTGTAATTAATCACTACAAAAGATTTTAATCCCAAATATTAAGACTTGGACTCGGCTCAGCCTAGCAATCAATGCAGCCAACCTAAAAACTATATGCCATTTATGAAGGAGCCAAGTGGCCCTTATGGTAAAATCGAATTGGATCAAGTTTGGATTTGGGAGGATCAGGCAGTTATTTGGGTTTAGGTTAGATTTGATAGGCCTAGATGAATATAACTGAGCCACAACTGAACTAGTTTAGGAGCCTTTCAACAAAGCATCCGATCACTTACACTCTTGCATCCATAGTTCTTCAACCAAGAAACTTATTCAAAGTGAGAACTTGTACCTCAATTGCACAAGAGCTGCAAAGCTTCAAAATCACATCCTTCCATTGATTAGCCAACATTTCATAGGGGAGAACACCCAATGCCATTGCAGATCCTCTTCTTACAGCGACATTTGAATCATTCAAGAGTTGTAGGTATTTCAACGTTATATTATTACTAGCCGCACCTTTATTATCAGTAGCAACAAGGTATGCTTGTACAAAGTGTTTTAGGGCTTTCACAGCTGCAGTCTGTATGTCAGATAATAATTTAGATTCTCAATTCAAGTTATTAAATTAATTAAAGGGAAAATTCAATTTTAAGAAAAGAAAATCTTATGGCTAAAATGCACCTGTATCTGAGAGTTAGGGTGCCTTAGATTCTCATTAAGGGAGTCAATCAAACTTCGTTTTACTTTCTCTGGTAAAGGAACTCGAGAAAATGAGATGCATTCAATAAACCGGGAAACAGCTAACCGCATTATTTCTCCACCCTTCCCCCGATAGAGGCGTGCTTTCTCAATAGCTGGAACGATACCAGAAACTTGTTTCTGTTTATCTGTGTATATATAAACACAAAAGTAGGGAAAACTGTGGCTCAATTTCTAGATTTGAAGCTTGAACATAATAGCAATTTATACTTGATTGAATGAGAAACTGAGATAAAATATGACAAACTATAGCAGCAGACAAGATCTTATTTTAAGTAAATGCATTTTCTGAATCTTGAAGATGAATTGCTACCATCATGGAACATATGAAGGCTCTTTGACTCATTGCATCTGCCTTTATATCCCCCCCCCCCAAAAAAAAAAATCGAACTCCTATAGGATACTAAATCAATCAACTCAATCCACAAAGCCTATACTACAGCAGCAACCGCCAGTAACTCTCTTTTATTTTTATAAACATTTTCAAACGACTAAGATATTTGACCAATTCTATTTTTTTTTCCATAAATGTTTCTGAAACATTGCATTATTCAACATATATAATGGTGCAGTCACAAATTCTCAATTCAAGAAATTATTCCATCAGAACCAGGAATAGATAAGAATAACCAAAAACAAGGATTAAAATAAAAATCTAAACAAATACTGAGCAATTATTCGGTTTACTTTAAGATAAATTTAGTCAAAATTTCCATACTATATACTTAAAGGGCCAGGAAAGTGGCTTACCATTGGGAAGATCATAACCGCACTGATGTAGAGCCAGAACAAGTTCTCCAGCCGCTAAGGTTGCACCATGGCGTGTGCATAAATCAGATGACAGAGTAAAAGGAATTAACTTTTCCAGAACAAAGTCCGCAAAGTATGCGGCATCATATCTGACAAGAGCAGCAAGTGCCTCTGTGGCAAGCTCTCTCAAGCTCCTATCCTGAAGAAATCAAGTACAATTAGTACAAAAGTCATCAGTTCCTAAAACTACTTAACATCAAAAGTTGCAGTACCCAAAAAGAAAAAAGGCAAATGATTAAAATTGGTTATATATGACTACTATAATAAATCAGCAAAAATAACAAAATGTCCTAGCGCATGCCATATGCTCAGCTCAAACATATACCACAACTAGGATGTTTCATTTAGAAAAAAAAAAAAGAAAGGGCTAAAGCTATTAACAAATAGCAATAACAACCAAGAGGAAAAAATAATGAAAATGTTATATAAACAAGAAATCCTTAACGCTCTGATTCTTGCTAGGAAAAAATAATGAAAATGTTATAAGCCCAATCAACATTTCAACATCCAAAAAGTTAAACTTTCTCTAATAGACATAATTGTTAAACTTATAGTTCAGACCATACCCAGTGAGAGATCTTGCTATGCATAAGCTCATCCACAAATGGATGAAGATACCCTTCATACTGAGCAATACAGGTGGCAACATGAATGTAAGAGTTTGTTCGCGATGAAAGCGAAAAGTAATCAGCAGTATTCACTATGTCAATTCCATGTGGGTAATTCCCCTGTCTTCCAACATTCTCCTGAAAAGCAGCTGCAGCAGCTCTTCTACAGTTAACCTAATGAAAATACCAAATTAGCATGGTGAAATATAGTAATAAAATATTATGTGCATAAGCAGAATTTATAATATGGCACATGACAAATGCACAAAGGTCAGCACCTCACGATCATAGCATGCCACACTTAATAGGTGGGGAGAAAGCTGTTCCAATACATTTCTCATATCTGTATGATGATATGCACGGCCAAATGCCCAACAAACATAGGCAGCAGCATCACGTACATGAGATCCAACACTATGTGGGCCTCTTCGGACATCATAATGTAATGCCTGTCAAGAAGACTGATCATAATCAGCAAATAAATTCGAGCCTTATCCTTAAAAGCATTTGAAGTAAGCAATTTCCATTTAAAATGCAAGTAAACCAGGCTCAAGCACTGAATTTTCATCTGGGATGAAATTTTACAACCAAATTAGCTTCCCAGGATTCAAGGAGAACTTCATCTATGGTTCATAGTAATCGATTACTTTGAGAAGGTTGAAAACCACACAACCTTTATAACAACAGGTACAACTTTGGGGAGACTAGAAGGTAAGAGCAACCCTCTCCTTGCCAGTTCAGCCAATGCTAAGCAACCCCCATGCCAAGAACCATCTCCCTGAAAAACAGTACATATCGGCATTCAGCATGACTGATAAAGTCTCAACAAGCTAAAAATGGTTTAAGAACAATTTTAGAAGGAATGCAAGTGCCACATGATATTGCTAGAAATGCATAATTAATCCAATTTCCCATCTCATTAGGGGAGATTAAGATATAATAGAGAGCAATAACATCAGCATACCTCACCAGGTGCAAACAGCTCCAATACAGATGACAAAACCTCCTCTGAGAGCCCAGATGTTAAACGTGAAGTTACACGGCCTATACCTTTTGCAGCAGACCAACGTACAACGGTGTCCTGCATATCAAATCTCAGATCAAATCAGCAGTCTAAAAGAACAGGAAAAAAATGAACACATTGCTCATCTACAATAGTCCACATATTCATGTAAACTTCTATCTATTAGTTGGTTAGGCTTGTGCTACATTCTACAATGCTATGATAATCTTCAACAACTGGAACACTTCCAATTTCACACTCAGGTGGGTACAACATTTCCAATCAGCCTACATTTTTTCAGAGGGATGGAAATTCCATAAATAGTCGTATTGAAGTTTTATTTAAGGGTGCCACCAAGGACTACTTAACACCAAGGGAACAGTGTACAAATTTAGGAAGAAGAATTATTCTTATTTCTTCTAATCTGACTACAGCCTTTTAAAGAATAACAGGAAAAATAAAAAGGAAATAATCTCTAGAAATTAGCCTATCCCTAAAAATTAGTAATTTGATTATGGCTAATAGTACAAGGAAATTCCTAGAACTAAGGTAGAAAATCTGCTTAATTTAAGGAATTCCAACACTCCCCCTCAAGCTGGAGTGTAGATGTTAATCAAACCCAGCTTGCCCATAATTTCTTCGAACATTTTTCTGCTCAAGCTTTTGGTTAACACGTCTGCTACTTGTTGTCTTGTAGGTAGATATGAAACACAAACTTCCCCTTTGTTAATTTTCTCCGTAATAAAGTGGCGATCAATTTCCACATGCTTGGTACGGTCATGGTGTACAGGGTTATGAGCTATGCTAACTGCTGCCTGGTTGTCACAGTATAATGTTATAGGTTTTGTATAGGATAATTTTAGTTCTCCCATTAGCCGTTTTAACCACATTCCTTCACATATACCGTGGGACAAAGCTCGATATTCAGATTCAGCACTACTGCGTGCCACAACAGATTGCTTTTTACTCCTCCATGTCACGAGATTACCCCAAACATAGCTGCAGTAACCGCTTGTGGAGCGCCTGTCATTAACTGCCCCTACCCAGTTTGCATCAGTGTAGACTTCTATGCTTCGATTTACATCTTTCTTGAAATGCAACCCCTTACCAGGAGTCCCTTTTAAGTATCTCAATATCCTATAGGCAGCTTCCAAATGTTTCTCCCTAGGAGCATGCATAAATTGACTTATGACACTTACTCCAAAAGCTATGTCCGGACGAGTGTGAGAAAGATAGATAAGTTTTCCCATTAACCGTTGATATCTCCTCCTGTCTACCTCTTCTCCATCCTTATCAGTTCCTAATTTAAGGTTGGGTTCCATAGGAGTCTCGGCTGGTTTGCAACCCAACAGTCCAACTTCAGAAAGTAGATCAAGAACATACTTTCTTTGAGAGATTGAAATACTTGCCTTTGACCTTGCTATCTCCATTCCTAGAAAATATCGAAGATTCCCCAAGTCTTTAAGTTGAAACTCAAGACTTAAGAACTCTTTTAGTCTTTCAATTTCAATAGAATCATCCCCTGTTAATATTATGTCATCTACATAGACAATGAGAATACAACACTTCCCGTTATCCGAGTGTTTGTAGAATAAGGTGTGATCAACTTGACCTTGAGTATAATGTCTACTAGTCATGGCTTTGGCAAAACGATTAAACCAAGCCCTAGGGGATTGCTTTAGTCCATACAAGGACTTCTTCAACTTGCATACTTGGCCCTTGCTTCCTTCGAATCCAGGCGGAAAATCCATGTAGACTTCTTCGTTTAATTCTCCATTGAGAAAAGCGTTCTTTACATCCAATTGGATCAAAGGCCAAAGGCCATTCTAAGTTGACAGCAATTGAGAGAAGCACTCAAATAGTATTCAATTTGGCCACCGGTGCAAAGGTTTCCTCATAGTCCAACCCATATGTTTGAGTGAAACCCCTGGCCACAAGTCTAGCCTTGTATCGATCAATGCTCCCATCTGGTTTAAATTTTGTGGTGAAAATCCACTTACAACCCACAGTCTTCTTCCCAGTAGGTAGTTTAGATATTTCCCAAGTTCCATTGTCTTCAAGAGCCTTTATTTCTTCCAACACAGCTTGCCTCCATTTGGTTGACTTAAGAGCCTCTTCTATGTGTTTTGGAGTTTCTATAGAGTCAACATTAGAAACAAAGGCATTGTAGGATTTAGACAAGTTTCCATAGGATACAAACCGAGAAATGGGATGTTGAATGCAGCTCCTAGTGCCCTTTCTTACTGCAATTGGAAGATAGATGGAAGATGAAGGAGGTGAAACTTCTTCCTCAAGACAGTCCTCGGGTAAAGATGGCATTGGCACTGCTGTTTCTGTCTCAGGCAGCTGATGTCTCCGAGAGTATACACGAAGCCCCTGAGTTTTTTCTTGTTGTTTTTCAGAATGAGTAGGCTGTTTTTCTTCATTAGTATGGTTAATCACCCTTGTTTCTTGTTGCTGAACAGTGGAGATAGGAAAAACAGGTTCCAAAACAGGAATAACAGTGGCTGTAGGATTTTCAGCAGGTTTTGTAGTGGTGGTAGGGCTGATAGAGCCTTGAGGTATAATGAGAAGATTGCTCAAGGTCTCATCTTCACTAAGTATCTCCCCCTGAAGATGAGAGGCTAAAAAATATGGCTCATTTTCGAAGAAAGTAACATCAAGGGACACAAACATCCGGTGTAAGGTTGGAGAGTAGCACTTGTACCCTTTTTGTGTAGGTGAGTAACCAATAAAGACACAAGTGTGGGCTCTAGGATCAAGTTCAGATCGGTTAGGTTGATGGTTGTGGACAAATGCTTTGCAACCAAATGTTTTGGTTGGGAGATTAGGAACACGAAACAAGGGAAAACTTTTTGAAGAGTATGTAAAGGTGTTTGAAAGTTTAATACCTTAGATGGGAGTCGGTTTATAAGGTAACAAGCAGTGAGGACAGCTTCTCCGCATAAATACTTTGGTACACCCATAGTAAACATAAGAGCACGAGCCACGGCTACAAGGTGTCTATTTTTCCTCTCGGAAACCCCGTTTTGTTGAGGGGTGTCAGGACAAGAACTTTGATGTATGATTCCTTGCTCAAAAAGATAAGGACTTAGGATAGAATTAAAGTACTCTCTCCCATTATCAGTTCTAAGGGTGTGAATATTTGAATTGAACTAGGTTCGAATCATTGAATGAAAATTTTTGAAGACTCTAGAGACTTCGGATTTTTCTTTAAGGAGATAGATCCAACAAACTCTAGTGTGGTCATCAATGAAAGTTATGAACCACCTCGCCCCTGTGATGTTTTTTACTCGACTAGCTCCCCATAGATCACTATGGATTAAAGAGAAAGGTTGAGATTGAACATAAGGTTTCAAAGGATAAGGGACACGAGTGTGTTTAGACAGTTGGCAAACTTCACAGTTCAATGAACTTAATTTCTTATTTAGAAATAGTAGAGGAAACAATTTCTTCAAGTACATGAAATTTGGTGTCCTAGTCTACGGTGCCATAGCATGATAGAATCTTCTTTTGATGTAGATAAGGCCATCCCTTCTTGTGAACTGTTTTTGTTCCAAACATATAAGCCATCATCATCTTTAGCAGTGCCAATCATCTTCCCCGATTCTTGTTCCTGAACCACACAACCTGTCATGTGGTCGGATGCACCTGAGTCTAGTATCCAGGAAGTTATGATAGGTTTGTGTGTAGTATTTAAAGCAGTACCGTGAATAGCTAGTGACCCACTGGCTGTAGAAGTCCCGAGTAGTTTATGAAGAGCCTCAAGTTGAGTTTTGGTTAGCCGAAGTTTATGAAGAGTCTCATAGGAATTTTCGGTGTCACCCATGGGAGTAGGGTTTCTAACAGAGAAAACAGAACAAGAAAAGAGAAGAAAGAGCAGGATCTACTGAATTCCTGATGCTCTTGATACCATGTACAAATTTAGGAAGAAGAATTATTCTTATTTCTTCTAATCTGACTACAGCCTTTTAAAGAATAACAGGAAAAATAAAAAGGAAATAATCACTAGAAATTAGCCTATCCCTAAAAATTAGTAATTTGATTATGGCTAATAGTACAAGGAAATTCCTAGAACTAAGGTAGAAAATCTGCTTAATTTAAGGAATTCCAACAAACAGAAATATGACAATTTCACAAACAATAATGTGAACAACGTAAATAGAAGTCCAGACATGACAACACCATTCAAAGCTTCCTACGAGCTAGTTTACACGAGAAATAAAAAAAGTTCACATTATGGAATCTTACTCTTAAGACATACCGTATCTTTCAATCCAGAAAGTAACACCTCGATAACCTCTTCTACAATCTCAGGAACATCCATATCTTCATCTTCTGGACAGTTGGAATTTTCTTCTGATTCAGAGTTTTCTAGAATCACACCATGGTTTAATTGATTATTCTTGTTGGATGCACTCAAAGAAATATTCTCTCCAAGTGAGCTTGTTCTTCCCTACATAAAAGGCAAACAAAAAGGTGAGAAAGCACCATCAATGTAGAACCATATCCATTCAACACAAAGATTAGTGATAAAACAAGAACTGCACCAAGATGATAAATTAAATTTGAAGCCCAAGCAAATTAGTACCAGTAATGACTCAAAAGCATAAGATATATATCACCAAGCAAATCTTGCAAGATTTGTCATTCTTTTGATGGAAACTTTGCATGTTACATAGGATCTTTGATGAACAAGTATTTCAACACTTAAAATATTAGCATAATATTGTGCTTAGACCAATTTAGTAGTTTTCATCTGTGAAGCAACCCCCAATTATATGTAGTTCACAGCCAGAAAGCTACGCATTCAACAACACTAACCACATAGCGCCAGGTAGGTAAACGATGAGGGAGGCAAGTAAGTCCAATTCTTTGAGTTAACTTCACCAGATACTTGCGAAGCAAAGGACTCCTAGAAGCAGAACCTGACTTGATCAACACAGAGACGTCATTCCAGATGGTAGGAACAACATCCAGCAAAACTCTCCCGCTGCCAGCCTGACAACAGTAAATAGTACCAATGAGATTGATATACTGAGATAATTAAAGCAATGCAAAATAGCAGTAACCTTACTAATACAATAGAAATAACTTTCTTACCATAGATTAATATACTAAAGAGCAATTTCAAGTGGATCATAGTTTTTTTTTATAATGACAGATATAAAAATGATACCACTAGAGTATCCTTTTACACTAGGTTACCTATATGATTTTTGATATTATACTCTTTTATATTTCCTTCATATCTAGTTAATATAGATTATACACACCTTAAAAATGGCAGCAAGGGCTTCCACAGCTCCTATCAACTGAAAATGACTTACTACATCATCTGCTGTTGAAGATAAAACTTCCTGAGTCCATTCAATAAAGCTGAAAACAAAAGTAATAAGAAGCAACTAGTTAACTTACCCTGAAACTAAATTAACTTAAATTAGAGCATAATAACTAGAGAGAAATGCCTAATGCAAGCAAAGATGAAGACCTGGACAAAGCCTTGGGCATATCTGGTCGTGTCAAAAGCTTTGAGAGAACTAATCCTGCCATAGTACGCATTGGACCGGCATTCGAAAGGTAATCTTTAGAAAACCCTATAATCCTCAACACCAAAGGAGCCACCTCATCTACACCAATACTACCACTACTATTCACAATGCTGGTATCAACAGAAGAAATATCAAATGGAACCAAAACAAGAATCGAAAGCCACAAAAGCATTACACATTTGGCCTCCATTTCTCCTGTGCTTTCTTGCCGTAACGATGTCACAGAAGATGTGTTGTGGCATTTTTCTAAGAGAGAAACGGCAAGTTCTAGATCAGAAACTTGATGCGGAAAGAACTTGATAACAGCTTTGTAACCGGAAACAGTAACAAGAGAATAAATAATGATGGATATAGGCTTGATTATTTGAAGAATCTCATCAGAATCAATGCCTAATTCGATTGTTTTAGACCGGATAATGAACATTAAAGGAGAGACCATGCTTTCTAAGTAGGGTTCTAGCAGTTGGCCTTGTTCTTGGTACTTATCCATCTGAAAAGAAAAAAAAAGAGAGAGAGAGAATGAACTGATTAAAAATCAAAAATTTGAAACTGGGTATTAGAAAAATGAGAGAGGATGAGAAATTACGATGGAACGGATCTTGTGAACGGAGGAAGGATCTGAGACGCGGCCATTGGAAACAATGTCATCTAAGAGAGATTTTACAAGTTTCCACTCTTGAAGAAAGTACCTTTGTAGAACCCTTTCCTTTGAATCATGTTCATCGTCTTCTTCATCGTTGGCTGCAATCCCCATTTCCTCCTCTTTCTTGCAAGTCTCTTCTTCTCTCGTTGCCATTTAGCCCAAATTTCTTGAAAGATGAAAGAAAGAAAAGGGCTTCAATCTCAAAACTCGAGAGTGTCACTCCCTTAAACACTGATGACTGACCTCAAGCACCTAATTCAAGCTGAATCTGATTTCAAACACTCATGACTGACGATTTCTTTTCCCTTCTGTTCACTTACTAAGTGAATATATTTCTAATTGGTCTAATTCTGTTATTAATCCCTCTAATTTGGTTGATTTTAGGGTACATTAAATTTATTTCATGAAAGAACAGATGGATATAATTTAAATATACATATCTTTATGACTAATTTTATTAACCTCTTTAATATTATTATAATAATATTTTAATTTTAAAAATATTAATTTTTTATATAATTAGAAATGTTCATGGGTCGGGTCAACACGAGCCAGAAAATGGGTCTAAAATTTTACCCAAGTCCGGCTCGGATAAAAATGCTAAAATCTGAACCCGACCTACTCGTATTAAATTTTTTATTATTTTTTTAAATATAATACATCAAAAATACTAAAAACATTAAAATAAATGTTACTCAACAAATTGGAAATAAAAAAAATTATACTTAAATAACACTAACACAAACGCCTCTAAAATAGTAGCAAAATTAACAATAAAACAATAAGAGTTATATAATATTCAAACAATAACAATAGAATAGTAGCAACATAATAGTGAAATAACAGCAAAATAGTGCGAAGATAGCAATTTTTTTTTCCTTTTGCAAATTCGGGTAGGGCCCTGGCAAAAGAAGTGCCCTGGCAAAAGAAGTCTTACCCGAAGTCCAACCTATATTCTAAATGGACCTTATATTTTTTACCAAGTCTATTTTTTGAACCTATATTTTTGTCCAAACCTTCCCACCCCATAGATATTTTGAACCTATATTTTTGTCCAAACCTTCCCACCCCCATAGATAGTTCTAAATACAATAAAATTTTTAATATCAAATATTATAATTTTAGTATTATTAAACATACATATCTCATTATATATATTTAATAATATAATTTATATTTTAACAAATTATTTAATATTAAAATTTATTTTATTAAATAAAATTTAACAATAATGATGTTGTAAATACATTAATAATGAATGTCTATAACCCCATCAAACTCTTATTAAAATGACGAGATAAAATTCTCTAATTCATTTATAAACATGAGAGTAACTTAAATGTTCCAATGAAACAATTAATAAAACTTATTCACTTATACCTCGTCGAATGTAAAGAAACTTATAAATAAAACTCCTTGTAAGTGAAATTTGAATACGAGAAAAATTCTTCCGTACTTTTTATTTACTTTTTATTTGTTACAACTATTTTCTTAATTTTTCTATAACATGTTATTAACATTATTATATTTTTTTATTAGTATTATATAGAAAGTAAAACTTGATCCAACGTACAATTACTAACAGATTTGGAATTTGTCCTTTTAACTATTAAGTTCTATAAATTACCATTAGATTTTTAGTATTAAATGATAGAAGGTAAAATTTTTAGGTATCACTTTTCACTCTAATCTCTTATATTTTCATTCTTGTTTTATATTTGAATTACTATATTATATTTGATCATCTCTGTACGGGCTTAAATTTGTCCGATGCCCATGACTCAAAACCAAAAAACAAAATTTCAAACCAAAATAAACAGCCCAATAACAAATACAGCCCAAACTATCAATCTAATGCAAAAAATATCAGCAGAACCCTAGGAAAGTTCAGCCACCGCCCCACGCCTCTTCGTCTGCTCGGACGCTGCTCCATCAGTCGCCCTCCACGCGTCGTATGACATCTGAAACAAGCACAATAGCAGAGAAAGAAGCATGCGAGCGCAGAGAAATAAAGAGCAAAAAAACAAAAAAAACTAAAAGGGAATCAATTGTAAATGGCTTTAAAAGCCCGGATCTACTCTCCTGTAAGTTTTTACAGACATTTACAAGCAAGATTAATCAAAAAGAACAGAAGTTTCGAAAGGTGGATTTTTTATCTATTTTCGTCTCTGCCTCTTTCATTTTTATTTTTATTTTTTTTCTAACAAAAAATCTTTCAAAATAAAGAAGGAAGAAATAAACTTACCTGAGTAGCCTCACGTCCTCCGTCGTCGTGGTTGTTTCACCGGCGCCGAGGGCCTCACAGCTCTTTAAGGCTGGCTACAAGGACCAAAGTCCTCTTTATTCGTCTTTTTGTCACAAATAAAGGACTAGACCTTTAGATCTGGTCTGAACGGGGCTAAAAAACCGTTTTGCAACTCACCGACCACCATCTACGGTGGAGGAGCGGCGGTCCGGCGAGGATGGGTATATTACCCTAGCCAAATGGGAAAATTAGAAAAAGGAGAGAGAGGGAAGGAATGCTCTCTGTTGTTTTTTTTTTAAACACTAGGGAAAAATGAAACAAACAAAAATTTGGGGCCTTTTATCAGGCTACAAAACGGTGCCGTTTAGAAAAGGGGGGATCCGCATGTTTCCCTTAAAGGGGAAATTACCCGCTTTGGTCCCTCCCCTTTTCCTGATATTCGATTTAGTCCCGATTTCTTTTTTTTTTATTTTTAAATCTAGCCCGATTATTTTATTCCCTCTCTGATTTGGTCCCTGATCTGGGTTAATGAAACGCGGCGTATAGACTTGGGACATTACTCCAGTTGGTCCTCGCAAGTCTCAGTGCGTTTCAATTTAATCCCTGGTGGCCCTTTTTTTATTATTTCAAATTTATACCCTGAAATTTTGATTTGTTTTCATCTATATCCTAAATTCATTTAATTTATTCTCTTTACATCTATCTTAATTTGTTTAATATACTGTTTGCTCATATCATTATTGTTAGTTGTAACTCACTTTAATATGTTGTTTATTCTAAATATTACTTTATCTCAACTTACTTTATGTATGTATTATTTATTTTATAATCCTTACTTATCATATTTGTATATATATACCATCTATTTCAAGTTTCTATATGTTTGCTATTATTTCAAAACTGCTTTGCTATATACTTATTTCAAATTATATTATGTTGTTTATTCTTCAGTTATTATGTGTTATGTATATCTAATAATCCTTTATATATTATATCTAAATCGTTATTATAAAGTATAGTTATATTGTCTATTTTTAATTCTTTTACGCATCATATATTCTAAACTTCTTATTAATTACTTTAAATTAACTTATATATTATTTATTTTAAAACTATTCATATATGTAATTCTTTAATTTGCTTTGTGTATTATTGATTTTAAAATGCTTTATACATTATTTATTTTAAACTTGTTTTATGTATTATTCATTTTAAATTGTTTTATTGTTTACTTTAATTTCTTTTCCCTATATTATCAATTTCAAATTTTTATATGTATTATCTATTTTTTATGTACCACTTATTTTTTAATTTTTTTACCTTACTTATTTTAAATTTCTCACTACATAACATTCATTTTAAACTTATTTTTATTATTTGTCTTAAATCACCTTACATATCATTTATTTTAAACCCTTTTTTTATATAAGTCATTTTGAATTATTATATATATGTTAATCACTTTACATTTGCTTTTTATTTATTTATTTTAAACCCTTTTTATATATTATTTTTGAATAGCTTATTATTTTTAAGTTTATAGAATGTTTGTTCTTAAACTTCTTTTTGTATAGATCACTTATTTTGAATTTCCTTATGTTTTTATCTTAAACTCTTTATACATTATTTATTCTTTATATACATATATTTATGTTAAGTTGTTTTTATATATACTTTGTATGTTATTTTTAAAAAAAAAAATTATTTTTACATATTACTTATTTTAGACTTTGCGTTAATGGTTTTAAAATTATTTATTATTATTTACTTTAAGTTGCTTTTATAGTATTTATCTTAAACCTTTTTCACGTATATTTTATATTTAAGATCATCTTATTATTTGATTTAAGTTGTTTAATACTATTGCTTCATTTCTATATTTATTAAGCTTAATGTTAAATAATGTATGTTGTGGAATTATTGCTATTGCATGTATGTAAATTTGCTTACTCACGTTTATATTATTGCCATGTGCTTGTGGAATATTTTATGCGTGGATCCTTGTTCTATGTCGCACTATACTTCATTTCATATCATTACCTCAAATTAGACCCCAATACATTTATCCAATAAATCACCTTATTTTAATCTAACAAATACACGTCGTTTAAATATTGTATTCGCTACTATTCAAAAACAAAATTTTCCAAATAAGGCAATGTTATGCATTTTGAAATATCGAGGAGTTGTGCCCTAACTTACGGGGTTTCGATTTTCTCGTTATTTCTAAATAGCTAAATATCCTTTTCGAGTTTTAAAACACATGAAATTCTCATTTAAATTAAAAGACGAACTTGTGCTCGGGAATTCATGGTATTGTGTCCTAACTTACGGGATGTGATACTACGATATCTTGAGAATAAGGAAATCTTTAAACAATCGATTCAAGCTAATTCAAGAATTTTAAAATCAATATTAATAGAAAAGATCGTATTTCAAATCCATTCCGGATTTTCCATTTTCGACATTAAGACACTAACTAATCAATTCGGTACCAATTTTTGGGCGTGTCGAAGGTGCTAATCCTTCCTCGCACGTAACCGACTCCAGATCCCGTTCCCTTGAGTTTCGTAGACCAAAAATGCTATTTTAGTAAACTAAAATGTTTTATTAAAACGAAGGTGATCCGATCACACCTAACAAGGATCGGTGGCGACTCCCGTTTTAATTTTCGTTTTCAAAATCAAGTCGATCCCGTTTTCAAAAAATGGTTACGACAATCTCATTAATTATTATTGTTTGGTTTATGTTTTTAAATTCCAAAGCTTTTATAAGAGTAATGTTATGTCTTTTTTAATTTTTCTTTGTCTGTGATTATTCATGAATTTTTTATATGCATATTTTATTGTGATTTATAAAAAAATCACTAACTAAAGATTTATTTATTCTATTTTTCTTAATATGTCATGGTTTTTTCAAATGTGCATGCAATTAATTTTATCCAATCATTTTATATGAAGTTTTATTGATTATGTGATGTTTTATATTCTAACTATCATTATTATATACTAGCTTGCATAATGTCAAATCTTGCAAATACTCGAATTTGTGATTATTGACATATTAGGTAAGAACTATTTATTATGGATGTTTGATGTTGAAATTCACTTAGATGCTAAAGGTCTTGGAAATACAATTACTAAGGTAATGAGACATGTAAGAGATAAACCCAATTAAACAACGAACAAAGTGAAGAAAAGAAGAATCGAAAAAAAAAGAGATTTCACTATAATAAATGAGAGTATAAAAGATGGAGAGAATTAAAAGAAAACCTGAAGCCCCACAAAAAACCCTTCGAAACAAAGAAAAAATTCTCTCAATCTAAATATTTTCATTGTGTAAAACATAAAGTAACTAAGGCCTATTTATAGGCTGAAATTTGTAGCGTATATAACTACAACAACTCTAGATTAATTAGGGTTTAAGTGAGAAAGTAAAAACAAAGTTTTAACAATGAGAAGAAAAGCTAAAATAATTTTTGGTCAAATTAAGAGGCATTCACCCACAAATCCCCACCTTGACTTGTATTTAGACCAACTCTCTTATCGAGCCCTGTTACGGGCTTAATTGATTCTTCGTCAGATACTTATATAACAGCCCGTTTTCAGTGAAATCGAAATAGTGGTTTCTGGACCACAAACTGAAGTCAGAAGAAAATTTATTTTAATATTATTTTATGGTCTACAGTATGATAGGAATAGCATATGAATATTTGGTTAAGAAATTTTACTGATTTCATGCCTAATCTGATAAAAAGGACCAAATTTCATAAAATGCAAAAGTTGAATTCTAGTAGCTACAAGTATCAAATAGCTATGGAATTCAAAATTTGAGGTCCTTTTATGGCAAATAGACCATTTAGAGGAGTTAGTAGATAAGGATGATTATTCATCATTAGAATTTAAGAAAAGTAAAGAGTTAAACTGGAAATATGATAAAATAAAGATGATAAATTAATAAATTAATAAAATATCATCATTTTCATCCTCTTTCCTAAATTAAAAACATAGAAACCCTAGCCATGGAAACCTAAGTTCAAGCAAGCTTATTTTGCTTAATTAGGTAAGTATTCTTGTCCCATTTTTAATGATTTTTATATTTTAGATATCGTAATAACTTAATATAGCTATCTCGGGGATTAACTTGCAAAGTTATTAAAGTATCAAAGTTTTGTCATGGATGAGTATGTATGAATTATGAAGTTTTTTGGTAAAAATTAAAAGGTTGTTGATAGATAAACACCTTTTGTAAAGAGAATTTTGACGAAATTATGATTTAGGGATTAAATTGGAAAGATAAAAAAATTCATGGAAAAACTTTCAAGAAAACTCTAATTTATGGGAGATATCATTGTCATGATTAAATAATACACAATAATTATACAAATGAAAGAAATCAAGGTCATGGTTGTCGCCATGGACGTGGTAGACAACGCTATAACTATTGTTATCAAGGTCCTAACAAGTATTATGACCACCAAAAGAAAAATACAATAAAATAAAAAAGAAAGAGAAAGATGATGATCCAAGCAATCCTTCAAAAGGCACTAGAAATTTTACCACTGATGTGATATAGGTGGGCATTGGTCGCATACCTATCATACACTTGAACATATTGTAAAGCTCTATCAAGCTTCCATCTAAAGGAAATGAAATAATATTGAAACAAATTTGGCTTACAGAAATGATAATATAGAGGCTAAATTTGCACAATGATGATGAATTTAAAATTTTTGTTGATATGACCTTATCTTGATGTAGAGGATTTCTTTGAGGCAAGAAATCAAGAATTTTAAAATATATAATAATATTTTATATTTATTTGATGATTTTATAATTTTTGTTATTTATGGTTTTGTGATTTTCGTATGCTTTTAGTATATTTTGTTATAACTTTTTAGTGTTTACATTTTCTCTTATGATGTTTTTTATTTTATGAAGAATATGGATCATTTGGTTGAAACCATGATCAAGAATGAAGATACATGTGTTGCAGATAGTGCTACAACGCATACTATATTTAAAGATAGAAAATACTTTTCTCATTTAATTACAAACAATGAAAATGTCAACACTATATCTAGTAGTGCAAAATTAATCGAAGGCTCTGCAAGAGTTATGATATTATTACACTAAGGGACAATGTTTATTATAAATGATGTATTATTTTCATCAAAGTAATGGAGAAATTTGTTAAGTTTCAAAGATATCCATATCATCTTGAGACTACAAATGAGAAAAACGTTGAGTATTTGCAAATTATAATAGATATATTTGGAAAGAAATGTGTTTTAGAGAAATTATTTGCCTTATCTTCAGGCAAGTACTATATAACTATTAGTGTAATTGAAATACATGTTATAGTAAACTAAAAGTTTATTGATTTAAATACATTTACTATTTGATATGACTAATTAAGTCATCCTGAATCATCAATATTACGAAAAATAATTGAGAATTCAAATAATCGTCTCTCTCTTTTTGAATAAAATCCCTTGATGAAGTAAACCATTAAAATAAATAAAGAGCATAATAATTAAAATACCTGACACAAAATAAAATCACTATAAAAATTAATAAAATCAGTATTTATAATCAATATATACGAACCCTAAGCTAGGGATGAAATCAATATCTTCAAAACGAAAATCATCCTAATTAATGGTTAATTTCGGTGACATAGGATACCATGAAATCAAACAAATTATCAAAATTTATTTTTGATATGGAAATTATCCCAATTTATTTTTAAATTTATAATTTTTTTGATAAAAAATAAAAAAAGTAATTTAATCTATATTTCAAATTATTTTATCCCAATTAATGGTTAATTAATTGTTTATATTTTAAAATATGGGACCAGAGGCGAATTTAAGGGGCTGGCATGGCCCCGACCCCGCTAAAATAAAATTTTTTTATTTAAGTCCTCTAATTTTTTTAAAATTTTAAATTAATAAAAGTAAAATTGCACTTTGATCCCCTTCTAAAATTATAAAAATTTGATTTAATCTTTTAAAAATTCTAAAGATATAAATTATAAAAAATTAAAATTTCATTCGACTCTCTAAAAAATTGTTCTAGCTTGGTCTGTGTATGGCATCAAACAAAATATTAGATAATTAAATTGAGGAAACAAAAATGTATGGGCTTTGTACATTGAATATTGGATAATTTCAAATACTGGATCACACAAAATTTCAAGTGAAAACAAAAACAAAAATCACACAAAAAGTTTTAGATATTTTGGGTTTTTTACTAAAGAAGTACAGAAAAAATAAAAAAATTTCAAAATAATACAACATAAAAAGTAATTACGAAAATGGTATGTTCAGGGTGGTCACGCCACTGTGAGAGGCGGCACCACCCTAATTTCTGACAATGAACAGTAAAAAATGTTGAAAAAGAAAAAAAAGTTGAAAAGAAAAAAAATAAAAAAATAGGTGATGTAGGTGCCAGAGGCGGCACCAGTGGTGCCTCTGGCAGAGGCGGCACTGGTGGTGTGGGTCCCAAAGGCGACACCTAAGCAGTATAAAAGCAGGTAGAAGCAGTAACTTCGGAAGCAAGAAGCAGAGCAAGGAGAAGAAAATAGAGGGAAAGAAAGGAGAAGAAAAAAAGAAAGAAAAGAAAAGAGAAGGTATGATTTTTTTAAATAATGGATTTTTATATTGTTATTGTGTTTTTGTTGTTATTATTATTGTTGATTTTTATTATTTTTTGTTGTTAGTTATTATTATTGTTAGTAAAAAAACCCTAATTATTGTTAGTTATAATTATTGTTGATTTATATTAATTTTGTAAAAAAAAAACCTAAAAAAGCCTATTTATGTTATGTAAAGAATGTATTATTTTTTTATGTAACTTATTTATTATATGTGTTTTAGATGGGTTTTTTACCCTAATAATATAAAAAATAAAATAAAATAGCAAAATAGGTTGTTTGAAAGATTAAGTACCATTTTTGGCACTTAATCTTTCAAACAACCTATTTTGCTATTTTATTTTATTTTTTATATTATTAGGGTAAAAAACCCGTTTTAGGTTGATTAGATAATATTTATGAAATTTATTTGGCATGTTATAGATATTGTTAGAAATGACAACATATTTGGTATTGCCTGATGAAATAACAACTTCAGCACAAAGGGAGAAAGTTGATAAGATTATGAGAGAAGTGCAAGATTACAGAATGAAACCAGAAGAAGACATTGTTCAACACGTTATCATAGTAAATAAAAAGATGCAAGAAGTGTTGTGGAAAAGTCATGAAATAATTAGGAAGAATAAAATTCAATACTTAACCCTTAGAGGAACATTAATAGAACGGGAACATCAAATCATTTTAGACCAACTTTGGAAGACATTGATTCCACGAACCTATTGGAATCTAATTATATGCTTCGTAAAGTTTATAATCTCTTATGGAGCAAGGAAAATAGCGAGACAAAGTATAAGTTCACGAAAGTTGACTGGGAAGCAAAATGTGATTGACATACCATAGATGGATAAATTAGATGTTAGGAAATTATCAAGAGAATTTCTAATTTCAATACCCGTTATAAAAAATGAAGAGGAAAAAGATCATGAGGAATTGCCAAATTGGATTGTAGAAGATGAATATGAAGAGAATCAAGAATATCTAAATTGGATTGTACAGTATTTCCCAGAGGAAGATACAGGGTCAGAGATGGAAGAAAACATAGAACTAAATTTAAATGGTTAAATGTAAAGATAAATGTTGTTTATGTATAAAATGAGAACTGAAAAACTATGAGCTTTTGAATGAAAAAAAGTACATATTGATTAATTAATTTTTTTATTTAAGTAGTTTATTTGTTGTTCGAAATTATTTTGAGAAATTTGTTTATTTTTTAACAGATTGAGCATTGAAGATGGATAATCAGTTTTTCGTATGTGTTTATTTCGATGGAATCATCTTGACAACAACCGTTGGATGCATATTTGAATGTCCGCAACAAATAACAATGAGATTTAATAGAAATGTCTCGTTGGATGATATGAAGGGAAGAATTAACGCAAAAATTGTTAGACCTTGTGGGAGAAGGATCTCGAAACTTTTCTACAAGTTTCCAGCTTCGACAAATCCCATCAAATTCACTGAAATGGAACTTGTAGACGACGAAGAACTGGAGACAATGATCGCTCTTCATTATGGGAATGAGAGTGACAAAAATGCACCGATTCACTTATTTGCTGAGTTAGCCGGTATGGAGGAAAATGAAGAGCTCGCTGCATATGGTGAAGAACATAGAGCTCAAGAACCGTGCATGGTGGCTCCAATATCGTACGTTGATAGTGAATTGACTATACATGGGATCGATATCGATCTTAATGTTACACCCGATATGGATGTAGTTTGTGATGATGGTTACGATAGTAGTGATCCTTTTTATCAAAAGGTCGATAGTAATAGTGATCCCGATATAGACGATGTCTCCGATGATATTGACGATGAAGACGTGAATGATGATGGAAACATTAACGCGTCTTCGGTCAGGAACTAGATGCGACGTATTGTGATTCACAATAATCCTGAGCCACACATGTCGCTCATAGACCCCGATGCGGCGCATGTAGCCGAGTTCCCAGAGTACCCTGAAATACTTCCTGCTCATCGACTGACCGTAAATTCTGATCCTGAGGAGTTATTCGTCGGCCAGAGATTCGAAAGTAAAGAAGAGTGCGTATTTGTTATTAAGCGATATAGCATGAATATATCAGTAAATTATAAAGTTACAGTGTCTAAACCGACATTATATATTAGGGAGTGTTGGAAGTTGACGAAATCTGCTATTGGAGGGTACGAACTGTATTTATTCAAAATTCGCAGATGTGGGAGATACCCAAATTTGTTGGGCCTCACACATGCACATCAACACGTATGACAGAAGATCATCGAAAACTTGATTCTAAAACTATTTGTACGTGTATCATGCCAATGGTGAAGGACATGCCGACCATTAAATTTTCGGTACTGATTGCCGAAATGCAGGCACGATTTCAGTATCGAGTGTCATATCGAAAGGCATGGATAGCAAAACAGATAGCAATGGAGCAATTGTATGGAGATTTTGATGCATCGTATAACGAGCTACAGGGATGGATAGCCGCTATGCGGGAGTACGTACCGGAGACCGTCATTGAGTTACAGACACAACCTTATTACGGCTCGGATGACCAACTACAGCCGGGAAAAAGAATTTTCCATCAGATGTTCTGGACGTTTGATCTATGTGTGCGCGCATTTCCCCACTGTAAGCCATTTGTGCAAGTGGATAGGACCTGGTTATATGGAAAATATACATAGATCTTACTTCTTGCGATTGCTCAAGACAGCAATAGGAACGTGCTCCCGATAGTATTTGCCATTGTAGATAAGAAAAACATAGAATCATGGGAATTCTTCCTTACTAACCTGCAGAGGTATGTTATTAGCAACGATAATATTTGCATTATCTCTAATAGAGGGAAATGATTAATTGCCACCATTAGACGTTCCGGTGTACCATAGAGATCCGTTTACTACATCTGTCACATTGCAGCTAACTTCATTAGAGATTATAAGAATGCATACTGGAAGAGACAATTTGTGAAAATGGGTAAATGATTGCCTTATCTTTTTAATAAAAGTTTTTAGGGCAATACTGTAAGTTATCTTTTCTTAATACATATATAGCGTACGAGTTAGAACCACACATTTTTTGCCAAAGAATAACTCGACTTGAGAATGACATGGAGGGTCAAACGAATACATCTTTCTGACAGTGGTTGGATATTATGGAACCGTGGCAATGGGCTTAAAGTTTTGACGAGGGCTTTCGTTATGGTCAAATGACCACAAACTTAGTGGAGGGGGTCAACGCTGTATTGTTAAAAACACGACATCTTTTGATTTCAACAGTCTTCTCAGCTACATTCTACAAGTTGGCTACCTTGATGCCAAGAATGGGTCAGCAACAAGTTAACCAGATTGAGGCGGAACGTGTGTTTGTCGAAGATGTCAGGGATGTAATGGTTGTAAACCGTCGGGTGGCGAGGTCGATAAATGTAGAAATATATTCATGACGTCTTGAAATGCTTCGAGTTACGGAGACCATTGGTTGTCGACCCGGTATACTATCTAGGTCCTATGGAGTTGATCTCCGGAATAGACAATGCGATTGTAGGAGATTCCAAACACTTCATTATCCGTGTGCTCATGTCGTGGCAGCGTGTGTTAAAGTAAACCTTAATGTTGAACAATTTGTCGATGATGTGTACACACTTAACTGCACATTACGTGTATGGGAAAATGAGTTTCTTGTCCTGCCCGACCTGTCTAAATGGGAAGTGTGATAAACCGTAAATTATACATATTTTTACCCCATGTTTAATGCATTTTATGGATGATTTCTTATTAGAATTGGTGAATTCGATGCTCCTAATGCTTTAATTTCATGTTTTATACTTAGGAGAGTGAGCGAAAGGAACGAGAAACGGGCTAGAAACAGAGAAAATGGGCCAAAGTACCAACTCAACACGGCCTAAACTTCCTCATACGGGCATCCCACACGGCCGTGTCAAATTGGCAGAATCAAAGCACGATTCACACGGGCCGACCATACGGTAGTGTCAATTTGGCAGGCTCGAACACGGCCTGAAGTAATCGCACATGGGCGTGTCACACGGGCGTGTCTTTGTCGAGCCCAAGTTGAGTCCAATTCGAAAAAGGCCACTTTTGAGGGCTTCTAGGCATTCCAAAGTCGATAAATACACCCTAAATGAGGAAGAAAGGGGAGACGGAGAATAGAGGGTAAGGAATTACTCCAAGGAAGCCGATTGATCCATCTCAGAAGCCGGATTCATCATCAAGTCTGAAGATCTCTCCTCAATTTCCCTTCAGGAGTTTTGGGTTTTCTTTATGTTTTGTATTCTTTATTCTTCTGAGATGTTTTCTTATTTAGTCATGAACTAAAACCCCTAAATACCTAAGGGGAATGAAACCTACGACGAATCTTGTTATTATTTTCTGAATCATATGATAAATATTTAACTTGTTCTTAATTATGTGTTCTTAATTCTTGTTTTGATATCCCAGGATACTGATTCAAGACATGCTCTTATTCAGAGGAGGAATAGACCCTGTCTAAGAGTACTTTTGTCATAATTAAGCGGAGTTGATTACGCGCCTAGAAATAGGGTGACAAGATTTTGCTGGATTAGGGTGAAACCTAATAAGGGGATCCATAGATCGAGTTAATGCAACCCTAGAATGTTAATTAGAGAAAAGTCTTGGTTATTCAATCTAGGGATTAGACGTTATTAGTCTTGAATAGGGATAATAACATAACTTAGGGATCTCTACGGAACAAGTTGAATGAATAAATCGTCCGATTCGGAGCCAGAATAATAAGTAAAGTCTAGGTGGATTTTTCCTTAGGTATTATCTTAAGTCAATCGTTTTTCCCCAAAAGCAATTCCCCAATTCTTTTCTCTGTGCGTTCTTAGTTTAGATAATTAGTTAATTAAAACAAAACTTCTTTATTCTTAGGCTAGAAAATAAAAAGACAGTCATTACTAGTACTTTTAGTTCCTTTGGGTTCGACAATCTGGTCTTGCTGAAACTATACTACTGTTCGATAGGTACACTTGCCTACATCGCGATAATAGTTAGTTCAAGAACGAGTAATTATAAATATTTAAAACCTATCATGAAACCTCGCGATCAAAGTGCCTCCGACGACTTTCGAACTTGTCCCAGATTGAGGGCTACGAAATTCGAGAGGTCGTTCGCAATCAACTAGAATCCGTAATGAAGTGGACATTAGGGAGAAATTCGACGGTACGCGTTGTGGATTATGCAGGTTAACTGGTCATAATCAGATTAAATGCCCGCAGCAAAACTATCATGTCGGAAAATCATCACGATCAGGTAGGAATTGAGCTTATGTTGTAATGTATTTATTTTATATGAAAAAAATTATATTGCAAATATTCCTCTATTTGTTCAAAATCCAGTCAAGCTATTTTCTCGAGTCACAATTACGAATTTATTTATATCTAGAGCTAAGGAACTCCAAATTAAGCTCCAATAATTTCTTTAGAAACTAAGCTCACATATCTTCTTACCATAAAATTTTCAGAATTTTTGATTTAGCCAATTAGTACAGTTTATTCTTTAAAGTTACCTCTATTTTGCTGTTCCACAGCTTTGACCCTTATTCACTAAAAATAAATTATATTACAGTACGTGATTAGCATAATGTTCTCGTCTATTTTTCTTGAAAATAGACTCATTATTCTAAGCATATAAATTATAACTCATAAATATTTTTGTAAAATTTTTAATAATTTTCTGAAATCAGAACAAGGGGATTCTGGAATCATTGTGGATCTGTCTCACAAGAATTCAAATATCTCATAGTATGAAATTCTTTTACTTACACCGTTTCTTATATGTGAAACTAGACTCAATAAGCTTTAATTCCATATTTTATTCAGCCTTTAATTCAATTTATACAATTTTTATTAAATTTTCAAAGTCGAACTACTGCTACTGTCCAAAATGTTTTTGTACAATATAATGATATTTATCATAATATCATTTTCAACTAATCATGAACTCACCATTTCATGGATCCCATGCTCAATTACACAATAAAACTTAATATAATCATCATTCAATTCTCATGAAGCACACATAACCAAACATTCCATCGATCAAGGTAATTTTTACCAATTACCTACACTCAATCAACGAATTAGTCACATATACAAACAAGGTAATGGTTGAGTTTACATTTACTCAACTTGCATATATAACTACATATGTATTATCTATTTCAGATGTCCATGAAATCTCTATATATACCGGTAATAGTATGTTCCAATTTAATTAATGTTCCAATTAGATTAATGTTGTAATGTATTTAAAGTTTGTTCCAATTTATATTACAAGACTAAGTTTATTACAAGTTTTTGAGTTTTAATGTTGAAAAATGGCCAAATTAATCTAATTTACATTATGGTCAAATTTTGTTCCACTTTTCAAAGTTCCAGTTAATCTAATTAAATATATACAAAAAAAGTACAAACTTTTTAATATCAAAACCCAAGAAACCCCTAAAATTGATGGTCCGATGGTGTGCTCCTAGGGGTATATTTCTGCGGAGGTCGACGTTCAGGTCGTGGGTGATTGCGACAACCAACATCCTCTTCAGTCGCAGGTGAGGGTATCTGATACATAAAAGAAAAATCATATGGCTCGAATGGCATCGATGAACTTGAGCCGGGAGGACTGCCATGCTGCAATCGATACAACCCAGTAGGAGTGGAGTACTACAGTGGATATGGGCCGGGGTAGTGCTATAATCGGTGGATATGGGCCGGGATAAGTGCTGTGCTGTTGTGGGTACGACCCAAACATATCAAACCCGTAATGGTATCCGCCCCCTAACGAGCCCGATAAATAGTTATTACCCAAAAAATCCGGATGATAAGAAGTATCAGCCGAATGTGAATGCGATGATGAGCCCGGGAAATAGTCATTACCCGCCAAATCCGAATGATAAGAAGTATCAGTCGAATGTGAATGCAATCGCTCAGACTCGGCCTCCAGCTGTGCCTCGGGCTCCGACTCTGGTTCAGGCTCGGGATCTAGCTTTGGATCAGGCTCTATATCGGCCACTGGCTCGTATGCCTCAGATTGCTGCACGTGCGGGGGGACTATAGTCAACTGCCCACCAAGTAAATATGGCTTCCGCATACTAAAGTACCATTGTATGTACTCTAACGATGGTCGCAAATCGGAAGACATATCCATCTAAAGTCTTCGAGCCATCCGATTCTCCCACACCGCAACATATCTCCGGTGCGTAAACCCCCAATGCTGTCCATGTCTCCCTGTCTTGTTCTTGCCGTGGACCTCCTCCCCCACCTGCATTGGCAGATCCGGGATATACTGGATGCAACCAAATTGTCATAGTACTCGATCCCCGTGGTACCACTTGACTACATTGAAACTGATAATTGGTGAGTTACTGTACCACAAATGAGAATCAACATAGGCAGACAAGGGTATAATAGCCACAATTTCTGGTCTACGGTATGGCATCCATATAAATTGCACGATTAATACCATGATTAAAATTTAACATGGTTGGAGTAAGATGTACAAAGCAATTACATGTCACGAATATTTGAATAGCTTACCCCTTCCCCGGCATGTTGTTCAATCATCAGATGATATATCGGGACAGTGTACGACCTCCCGATATCCAGATAAATACTCTATTTACGAAAATAATTTTCAAGTAAATATAGTATCGTTAGAATAGTATCATTATAAACAAATTGTCAATTAATAACAAGTTAAATTTTATCACTTGTTAACTAGCAGATATACGTATGGTTGATGACTAACCGATGCCAAGAATGGCATCCGATAAAGAGCCCATGATTGCAACAATATAAGGTATCCGCCCATATCTACAGCATCAGGCTTTGTCTTCCGACAAAGCTCACGATACAACATAGCCAGAACTGTGGAACCCCAACTATAGGAGCGAACACTACACAAATCAGCTAACAGAGGTAAATACTGGAGATGAACCTTGTTGTTGTTCGAATTGGGCATCAGTACACCCCCTATGATATGCATAATGTACGCTTGAGCTGCGCACACCAACTCTTCTTCGGTGGCATTATCTGATAAATGCTGAAAATTGGCTTTTAGCCATGTAAATTTCAACTCCGAAAAAGTAGACTCAGCATCGCCGGGCGAGGCTTCTAGTAGGCTATAACAAAGTGCAGCCGGCTCAGCTATCGCACTTACACTCGTGACGGCATCCACGTCAATTGAGAGCCCAAACTGTAATGCAACATCCTCGAGAGTGACTGTGCACTTCACACACGGCAAATGAAAAGTGTGGGTCTCCGGTCGCCAACGCTCGACCAATGCGGATATTAAATCATACCGCAAATCGAACGTCCGGGTCAATGCTGCTGACCCGAATCCAGCTAGCTCCAAGTAGGGCATCAGTCGTGCATCCGGGGAATATCCTACACCATTCACCCGCCCTTAATATGCGGTACGAGTCCTGACAATGTTAAATTACAGAAAATAGTTATAATAACATAATTTATTTCCTTAAATTACGTAGATCTTTTTTTAATGGAACCCATGGTTAACAAATAACAATATATTACCGTATTATTAACTGTGTCACATATGTGAGCAAGTTTCTTATTGATCAATGAAGTCATTGCGATGCTTGCAATTTCAAAATAAATTTCAGTTATTAATTTTAGTGTTTGATAGATTTTAAATATTTATTAGAATAACTTAAAAAAAATAGCAAACAATTTTTTCGACAACATATTTTTTTTGCTATACTACATTAAAAAATTAAATATATCCAACTTAAATACAAATATTTTTATTATTATTTTAAAATGATAATAAGTAAAATATTTTCGTATCTTATTTTTTAAAATATATTATTTTCGTATTTTATTTTTTTATATTATTTTAGCAAAAAATGTTTCAAATGTATTATTTAAGTATTTTTTATATTAATTTAATAAATAACCTTGATTTTGGCACTTTCTTCGTATTTTTTATTTTCGTATCTTATTTTTTAAAATATATTATTTTCGTATTTTATTTCTTTATATTATTTTAGTACATAATGTTTCAAATGTATTATTTAAGTATTTTTTTATATTTTTTTTAATAAATAACCCTAATTTTAGCACTTTATTCGTATTTTTTATTTTCATATATTATTTTTTAAAATATATTATTTTCGTATTTTATTTTTATATTATTTTAGCAAAAAATGTTTCAAATGTATTATTTAAGTTTTTTTATAGTAATTGAATAAATAACCCTGACTTTGGTACTTTGTTCGTATTTTTTTATTTTCAGATTTTATTTTTTAAAATATACTATTTTCATATTTTATTTTTTATATTATTTTAGCAGAAAACTTGTCAACACCGCTTTCCCCAAAAAAGTTTTTTTTTCGTATTTTATTTCTTCTTGTATTTTATTTTTTCATTAACATATTTTTTAGTATTTTATTTTTTATACTATTTTCTGTAAAAGGTTTAAAACCCCCATCACATAAAAAATAAAAAAAATTAAAATAATCAGAATATAATAAGTCAAATAAATTTTATAAAAAATATATTTAATCAACCTAAAACACACTTAACAAATAAATTATATAAAATAATAATAATAAAACATTCTTTGCACATAACATACGTATTACTTCAATAAAAATATAAAATAAATACAAACATACCTTAATATCTCTTCTTAACCAAAAACCACATTGCAAAGATATAAAAATAAAAATTATATCTGAATTAAATCCAAATCAATCACCAACAATAATAATAATAACTAAAATAAATAAATTATTTTACTTAAACTAACATTAATTACTCAAATTTATAAAAAAAAATTACCTTTTTTTTCCTTTTTTTTCCTTCCCTCTTCTTCTCCTTCTCTTTTTCTTTTTTCTTCTCTCAAGTGCCGGCATCTTTCTCCTCCTCCTCCTCCTCCTTCTTCTTCTTCTCTTCTTTCCTTCTTCTCCTTCTTTTCTTTTTCTTCTTCTCCTTCTTTGTTCTCAAAATGAGCCTTGGAGACCATATATTATGGTCCCCAAACAAAAGAACAAAACCCCTCTGCATGAGGGGTCAGTACCTGGGTGCCGCCTCTACTAGAGGCACAACCGGTGTCGCCTCTGGCACCCACATCACCTATTTTTTTATTTTTTTCGTTTTCAATTTTTTTTTACTGTTCATTGTCAGAAATCAGGGTGGTGCCGCGTCTCACAATGGCGTGACCACTCTAAACATACCATTTCCGTAATTATTTTTTATGTTGTATTATTTTGAATTTTTTTTTGTACTTCTTTAATAAAAAAACCCTTAATATCTCATTTGAAAAATAAATTATATTTCAATTTATAAAAAAATTATTTCTAGAATATTCCACATGTCATCCTAGCAGTAACCCATGTGGCATTAAATTAGATCATTCAGCTTAGTATTGAGTCTGAAACATTGTAATATAATATAATTAAGTTGTACTTAATAATTAAAATATAGAACATATTTTATTAAAAATTTTATGAAATATGTCCACCATTCATCAACGTTTAAAGCGGCCCATAGAGAATATGAACATTCCCGAATATCCTAGAAAATCAAACTGTTGCTTTCATTGGACAAGCTGGAAAATTCTTGAGAATGCTAGAATCTTCATAAATCCTTATAAAAACTGCATTTCTGGTGTCTTAAGCTACCCAGACAAGCAAAGCAGCAGAAACTCTAAGACAGCTCTCTTACCTCTTCTAGTTTTCCTACTATAATTTTATTTTTCATTCCATTCCCGAATATGTCTCTCATTCCAAGCTTCTTTGGCAACCGTCGCAGCAGTGCCTTTGATCCATTCTCTCTTGATGTTTGGGATCCTTTCAAGGACTTCCCTTTCTCTTCTCCTTCATCACTCTCCACGGGCTCTTCGGAAACTTCGGCTTTTGTCAACACCCGAATCGATTGGAAGGAAACCCCATAATCTCACGTGTTCAAGGCTGATGTTCCGGGGCTTAAGAAAGAAGAAGTGAAAGTTGAGGTTGAAGATGACAGGGTGCTTCAGATAAGCGGGGAGAGGAATGTAGAGAAGGAAGACAAGAAGGACACATGGCATCGGGTGGAACGCAGTAGTGGCAAGTTCATGAGGAGGTTCAGACTGCCGGAGAATGCCAAGATGGATCAGATAAAGGCTTCCATGGAAAATGGAGTGCTTACTGTTACTATTCCCAAACTTGAAGTCAAAAAGCCCGATGTGAAGTCCATTGAAATTTCCGGATAAAGATGTTTGTAACTTGTGGGTGAATGCCTGTTTCCTTTGCTTTGAGATAGTGTCTTGTGCCTATTGTCAAGTGTGTGGGATAAAAAAAAGCTATGGGTACTATGACTTTATGTTGTTGATGAAGTTTGTGTTTTTATGTTGTTAATAAATGAGTTTATCCTCCTGCTTTTGTTGTCTACTTTCTGCAGATGGTTGAATGAACTTGAAACACTAATGGTTTAACATTACTTATTTAGCACGACAATAATAACACCTTGGGTGAAAAATTCCATCTTTTGTTTCAACTTAATCGCCATTCTTCATCTAGGATAAACCCCTTTTTTTGGCCTGCCTTCTTTCTATATGCCGGTAGTAAGCCTTGTATTCAACTTTTAGTCATGGTTTCAGCTACAATGGTTCCAAATCCCTCTATTTCTACTGTGATTTGTGCCATTACTTCCTTCTAAGGTGTACATTTTTAAAAATAAGAAGCTTATTTGCAGCAATTCGTTGAAAGTTTCAGGCAATTATGAAAGTCACCTGAGAAACCATAAAGGCAGTCTGCAGTTAATCAGCCCTTTAGCTATTCCCCTTGAGCCTGTACTGGTTAATGTAACCAAAACCTTTCTCTGTTTATTGAATCTTATGGAAATGAGCAGAGTGGCAAGACTAGAGGTACTTTCCATGATGGTTGGGAAGCTCCAGTTCAAGTTCAATGTCTTCTATCTGGGCCAATCACGTTGGGGACGGGGCCTTGGCTTTGCAGCTGATTTCTCAACGTGATAATGTATCTTGAAATGTAGTAACATTAGTGAATAGTTAAACTTTCAAACTTTTATCCAACTTTAGCTTTTCTCGAATTAAAATTTTAATAACATTAAAACATAAATTTTTTTAATAATTTTTTATAATTAACGTATTTTTTTAATACTATCCAAATTATTTTTCACCTTAAGACTTCAATTAGACCTTGAAAAATAAAAAAAAGGGAAAGATTGCATGTTACTAGTTTTAATTTAATAAGATAAATACAAAATTTAAGGTTTAAAATTATTTATTTTGATGTAATAGTTAAAATTATTTTGATTCACATAATTCTCATTTTAAAATTTGTCACTATAATTATTTTGATTCACATAGTTTTCATTTTAAAATTTGTCACTATAGTTACCACTATATATATACACAATATTAAGATATATATAATTTCTAAATAATAATATTTTTGTTTGTTACAGATTATATTTTAGTCATTTATGTTTGAAATATTACGTTTTAATCGCTTATGTTATCGTTTTGTTATAAAGTGGTTACTTTACCGTTAAATTTCGTTACCTACCTAACGGTAATGTTACGTGACAGTCCAAATAGATTTTAAATGCCTATTTAGATGTTCAGCTGTTGAGATAAATATAGGTTTTTAATTAAATAAATTTAATTTGAATTGTCATGTAAGATATCTAAGTTGACATTTAAAATTCATTTAGACTGTCACATAGGACTACCATTAGGGAGGTAACGGAACTTAACGGTAGAGTGACCACTTCATAAAGGTGATTAAAGCGTAACATTTCAAACATAAATGATTAAAATGTAATTTGAGGTAAATAAAAATGATTATTTTTGTAGTTTGCCCATAATAATATATTCATTATAATTTTTAATAATTATATTTTTAATTTCTAAATAATACAATTAATATGTACATTACACGGGATAGGAAAGTAACTTGCATTAATTTCTTTAATATATTCCTTGCATATCATTAACTCAAAAATTATAAATTTAAAATTAATTCAACTAATAATATTTAATAGTGGTATAAATTAGTTTAAGAAAGAATCTCGAGATTTTTTTAAACAAACACACTAAAATGAAAAAAGGAAACAAAGGTTTGTCTTATAGTTTTTGAAAATGGGTAAATAGCAATGAGGACCCTCCAGTATTTTTAACTATTGCAGAGCTTCTTTTTTATTTCTGTAAAATTCCCGGATCAGTCCCCATATTTTACATATTCATGAAATGACAAAAGGATTTTAATACAATTGCATATTTGATAACTCATCCTTTGTTTATTTAAAAAAAATGGTCTTTTTATGTAATTTAACCGCTTTTATCTTATTTCTCTTTATTTCACAAACAATCCTCAGTTTTTTAACTTTTTTTTTATGAAATTGCATATTCACCTTTAAGATTTAATGTGCACATTATAAAGTAATTTCTTATTACATGTGCATCTGTATAAACAAATTCAAGCTGCTATTCTAATTATGCATGCTTTATAATTTTATGTGTTTAAAATTATTTAATGATTATATATAGTCTAATTTAATTGTAATTCCATATTCATTTTAAAGAATTTCATTTTAAAGAATTTAATATGTTTTTAATTAAACTATGAAATAATTTAAAAAAAAAGCCGCCCTAACTATATGACAAGAGTGAATTTTAACAAGCTATTAAAAAATATTTTTTTTATTTTTTAATAAATTATAAGAGGAGGGCAAAACCTTAACAACAACGCTCAAATATCATACTTAGGGCTAATTTGGATGGGCGGTGTGTTTACCTCCGGTGAGGTTAAAAACAGCGGTGACGGTGAGATTAGTTACTGTACGGTGAGATTGGGTACTGTAGCGGTGAGATTAAAAACAATGGTGGAGTGTGTGTTTGGATTCAAACGTAGCTGTAGCGGTGAGGTAAGAATAAAAAATGACTATTAAGGACATTAGATTAGAATTGATATATAATAGAAGTTTTTTTAAATTATTTTACTTTTTAAAATTATTAAAATATATGAATTTATAAATTAATTTAATAAAATATTAAAATGTATCTTCCAATATTTTAATGAATTATATAATTAATTTAAATTATTTATTAGATAAAATGATAATTATTTTTAATTTTTTATATTAAATATTTTTTATAACAATGATAAATATTATTTTCACAAATAGTAACATTATACTTGGATCAAATTTTGAAGTATCTAAAATGATAATTTTTAATTAAAAAAATATAATAACATAAGACATAACAAGTTTCATTATTACTAGAAATTAGGTTTTTAATTATATATTTATTCATATAAAATTATTTATTTTATTGTCAAATTTTAAAAAAGAAAATGATAATCTAATCGTATAAAAAAATAGGAAAGAGCGTTGATTAAAAGAAAAGAAAAGGAAAGGGTAATAATGAAAATTGAATTGTTAAACGCAGTTTTAAATCTCCACTAGCCCTTAAAGTAGCAGTGGGAAAAATGAACTGCGTTGTGATGAGATTTTTGCACCATTGTTATCCAAACAACGGGGAGAGCTGTGATTGCATGATTAACCGAGCAAATCTCACCGGAACGCAGGTGCGGTGGAATCCAAAGGCAGCCTTAAGATGATGAATACCCTATGCATCAGACGAATATAAGGAATTCATATTTTCCAATTTTTTGTACACAATAGTATTATAATTGTATATGTCTAACTATATAATTACTTATTTATATTAAGCTTTCTAAGCACATACTATAAATGCCCCTTTATTTAAAGGTTTTTTTTTTCATCTATTCCTATTAGTCCAACATTTTAGTATTAAGCTTTGATGTTACGTAGCACAATGATTGTAATAGATTCATTTTTATAAATTTTAATATGACTACCTTTATTAAATTCATTTTCATTTTTTTCATAAATATACCATTTCAGTTTGTCTATGTTCAATCGATACTATAATTCTTTTACAAAGAATAATTACAACTTCAACGAAGAAATGTGGTATCAATTAAAGAAAAATTAAGGCTGAAATATTAAATAAGTCATCTAAAAATAATTTTAGGGGACTTAATTAAGTATATAGTCGAAAAGTGTACTTAATTGAGCCTTTTGAATCATGATTTGTACCTAATTAAGCTTATTGTATTCATTTTTCTATTGAAGACTTAAGTGAATATGTGACAAGTTAATGTGATAGGTGATATAAAAAAATGATAATGTGACAGTTGATATAACAAGTTGACGTGAAAATAATTGGCGTGGAAAAATGATTATGCGAATGGCTTAAACAATTATTTAAGTAAAAAAAAGATAGAGCACTTAAAACTTTAATGATGTACTATATGTTTAGAATAAAACAAAGATTTTAATTACAAAAAAATTTAACACTGGTGACATATCCAGACGTCACAAAAGGCTACTCGTCTGTGAAAAAGATAACCACTGTACAGGACATCAGCGAAAATTCACTTTCTGCTATGTTTATCTTTACTTTACCTTCTTCTAGAAAGCATCACTAAAATATGATTTTCTGTCACAGTTACTAAAACGCCACTAAATGTTATATTTTCATCACAGAAAGCTCAATTGCTTGTAGTGATCCCATTTGAAACATTGTTGAAGAAATATATCCAAACCAAGAAATCAATTTCAGGAGTCTCCTTTTCCTAGAGGACAGAGCTATTTTATCACCAGAAAATAAAGCTTTTGATAGAGTAAATCATTTCATTTTGTCTCAAATTTGGAGAAGTTAAAAAAATATATTAGTGTTGATAGATTCTCTCCGGTGTCTAGTAATATTAAAGAACAATAACTTTTATACCCTCCAAGATTCTTGAATTCACTAAAATTGAATTGTGTACCTAATCATGAGATTGATTTGAAAGTTAGTGTACCCCTTATTCTATCGAGAAACCTTAGAGCTTGGGTTTGTGTAATGGAACTAGATTGATCGTAGTTGAAGTAGAAACCATAACCGGTAACAATATTAGACATAAAATTTTTATTCCTCGGATGGAAATCTGTCCTTCAGACTCAAAATGGCCATTTAGCTTCACAAGACGAACAATTTCTAATTAAAATTTGTTTTGCGATGACCATCAACAGAAGCTAGTTTTTCAGTTTACAAAGGTTGATGGAACTTGGAAGCTCAAATTTCATATAACAAGGATTTGGGATGCTATAAATGTAAAAGAGGGTGATAAATTCATTGGGATTGGGTTGATCATGTTGGACGAGAGTAAAAGTTGAATTTATTCATTTTCAATACTATCTATAATGCTTCCATAACATATAATATTTTTTTTATGAATACAATTATTCTATGAATATACAAATTAAATGTGGGTCGATATCGTACCACGCAATTAGGGGGCATTGTTTACTTCACACATAATTTCAATGTCTAGGTTAATTGTAATTGATTCTTATAGAATAGTTACAAATTAGTAATTTATTATTTTTAAACCAGTATTTTTTTATATTTTATTTGTTATAATAAATGTCGATAATAATAGTTGAATGATACAAGAGGAGTTTTGGCTACATCTATTTAAGGGTTGAAAAACCCTGTTCTAATCAAAATCAAATAGAAGAAGAATAGTTATATACGGATTCAACTTGTGTTGTATGGCCTGTACCACATGGACTTCGCTCTTGCAACCCCACAGATCCCTTTATTTTGCCACAGTATTTATTTCTTCAACAAATAACAAGATTCGAGTCACATAATCTCTAACACTATTTATTCTTATTTTCATCATTCTTCGATTTCATATAGTATACAATAATTCATTAATCATCCTAATTATTAGGAATAAACAAATTGAAGAGTTCATTACCCCAACCAAAAATAATTTATCTATTGGTGAATTACTCTTAAAAAATAGATCAGGGGCAAAGTCAGAAAAATATTTTAAGAGGTCAAAATTAAATTGTAATTTTTATTATAGTAACGATAGTAAAAATAAAATTTCACCATTTTAATAGCCTCCATCTTTATAATTTTTAAGAGATTGAATCAAATTTTTATCATTTTTAAAGAAGTCAAAGTGTAATTTCACTTTTACTAATTTAAGTTTTTAAAAAAATTAAATAAAAAAAATTCATTTTAAGGGTAGAGTACTATCATCTCCTAATTTCATGACATTCTTGAGTTTATTAAAAATACTTCATGCAAGGTAACAATGTACATCTTACATTTATGATAATAAAAAAATTTTATTTCCAAAATAATTTCCTTATAATATATAAATAAACATCATATTCAAATCGTATTATACAAAAGGGTAAGAAATTTAAATGTTGTGCAATCATGTTTTAAAGTGTGACACGACATTTGGATGGTATTACCTTTCTTGTCATATTCATAGGAAGAAGGTTGTACAAATATTAATTATATATTTTTAGGATTCTTATTACTTATTATTTATTTATGTTTTATATGTAAAATATTTAGTTTATTTTAAGAAATGATTTATATACTTAAAATATTTTTTTCAATGTATAATTATATCAAAATATTTAATTGAATTTGAAAAAAAATTATTACTCATACGAATTTAAAATATATCAATTCTAATATTAAACAATTTTTAAAACTAACTTTAAAAATAGTTTTTAAAAATTGAATTTTTAATTATAAAATTGTTTAAAACGTATATTTTTACTTTAAATTAATAAATTTGAATGTTTAAAAATAATTCAATTGTTTAAAACATATTTTTTTTAATTTTCCAATTCCAAAATCTTTTAATGTTTTAACTTGAATATTCAGAAAAAAAAGTAATTAAATTATTTAAAAAATACTGAAAATTTTAAGATTTAATTTAAATATGTAAATGTGTTATATGATACTTTCCATCATTCCTATTTATATTTAATATTTTTTTACGTTGAAATTAATTTTAAAAGTAGTAATTTAATTATACATAATTTTTAAATTTAAAAAAAATATGCAGTTTTCAGTTTAGCAATTTTGATGTATCTTTTAATATTAAAAAATTTTAATGAATAAATATAATATATTAGATAAATAGAGAGATATATGATATGATTTTTTGCAATGTGAATTTATTTATTCAATAAATTCTAATTATTATTTATTTTCATATATGATAGATCAATTGATAAACATTCAAAACATCGATTTATGAAAGAAAAGAAGAGGGAAAGAAAACGCTAGAGAGAGGGGTCGAACCTCTGACCTTATGGTTAACAGCCATACGCTCTAACCGACTGAGCTACTCCAGCTTTTGTTTGGGAGCTTTCATATATTTTAATTATTCAAATTAAGCTCTATATATTAAAGCTATTCCCATTCAATAAGGAGGCATGATTTGAATTTTGAAGGTTTTTTTTTTGACAATTATCAATTGAAATTTTTTTTTATTCTGATGGATAATTATGTTATTTTATTTTTGCCCAGGTAAAAGAGCTAAGGATTAAAGAGAAAGGGAAGAAAGATATTCATAACTGTTCCAATCACAAGTGCAATTATTTTATTCTCGTCTCATAAAAAAAAGTGATTTTGAATTTAAATTAAATGAGTATAATTAGATATGCTTATGGGTCGGGTTTGGTTCGGGTTCAAGTCAAGCAATATTAATATACTTTATGTTTTTATAAATTTGGCTGATTCGAAATATGGGCTTAATAATTTACTCAAACCTATTCATATTTGCAAAACATTAAGTCAACCCTATTGTAGGCTCACTTATATTACTTTTTATTTTTTAAAAAATATTATTTTATTTTATTTTAACATTTAATAATTTTATATATTTTTTATTTATTAGAATTTTTTATAGTCATCTTAACATTATTTTATTTAATGTTATCTTAATATTATTTTAATGTTTATATTAGAGTAGTATTATATATTTAGTATAGTTTTATTTTTTTAATGTGTTCTAAATTACATAATATATAAAAATAGCATAATGGGTCTTGAATGTTCAAACCCGAGCCTGGCCTATATTTTAAACAAGCCTAATTTTTTTACCCAAACTCATTTTTCAAATATAATATTTTTATTCAAACCTCCCATATTTCAAGCGAACTTTTAAACCTGGACAAATAAACCGGTCCATGAATAGGTCTAAGTATAACACATTATGCAAAATATGAGATAAATTAAGAAATTATATGAAAATATATGTAATAATTAAAACTTGACGTAATAGTATTAATATAAAAATGTGTTAAAATTTTACAAAAAATAAATCATTAGCATTTGAAAGTTTATAGAAAATCACATCATTTTAATAAAAATATAATTAGATTAATATTATTAAAAATGATGTAAAATATCAGATGAATTTAAACGGAACGTAACATAAATACGCCATATTAAATATATATTATTTTATAGAAATTTTGGCTATTTTTTTTAGCGTTTCATATTTTTCATTATTTGTAATTATAATGAGTTCTAAATTGTTAAGCCTAATTAATTATATTCAAATAATTTTAAATTGAGTAAATTATACAAATGGCTGTCTCATTATACTCACGTTTTTGGTCACCTAATTTTAAAAAATTTTAATCTAGGCACTAACGTTTGAATTCGTTCCTATTTTGGTCACCTGTCATTAAATTGATAACAAAAAGCCTTTTTTAATTGGCATAATAACACATTTAGTCCGCAATACTTAGTTATTCTATTAGGTTGATCCTAATTCTAAACAATTCAATAAATTTTATCCTTTACATTTACAACTTCTATCAATTTTATCCTCAAACTTCCTAACCAAAGCTTTCAGCTTGTATAAGAGAAGCATTGCACATCTATTCATTGATAACTAAAGTTTTTTTTTTCTTTTTGGGTTTTACAAATTAATAGAAGTGGAATGCCTCTATTTTAAAAGTTGAAAGCTTTGGTTAAGAAGTTTAAGGATCAAATTGATAGAATTTTTAAATATGAATGGTTAAATTTATTGAACTATTTAAAATTAGGATCAAACTGATAGAATAAGTATTGAGGACTAAATGTGGTATTATACCAGTTAGAAAAAAACTTTTCGTTATCAATTTAGCAATAGATGACCAAAATAGGAATGAATTTAAACATTAGTATCTAAATTAAAAATTTTAAAGTTGGGCGATCATTTGTATAATTTACTCTTCTAAATTTGATATCATACATTATCTTATCAAGAGAGCTATTAAATATTTCACTTATTAGTTTGCATACTGGTGCATTGCACGGATTAATTGCATATGCTAATTAAAAATAAATGCTAATATAGAATAATTTAAATATTTTTATTTAATTTTTAGAAAATGAGATGCATAATTGTAATGAAATATATTTTTAGATTTCCTTAATGGATTAGTATTTGCTACACTGGCACTGTATTTCTTTTATTTACGAGCCGCCTTGAAAATTTTAAAGTTAAGAATTTTTTTAGATCAATAAAATAGTGAGCACCGAAACTGTGAATTAAAAAGATGGAAGTTGAAAAGTGCATTTCAACCCAAACCTTAATTTCAAAAAAAAAAATGTATACAAGCAGCTTTTCAAGTCAAACATTGGTTTTAATCTGGGATTTTAACCTAAGTCGGGAAAGTGTTTTCCAATAAAATTACTTTTTTATCCCCATAAATCCTCTACCTTATACTATTATGTCTAAAATTGATATTTTATTTCCTTAAAAATACTTTTTGACAGTAATGACAAACACTATCAAACTTTTGAAAAATACTTATTAATTTTTTTTCACGATGCTTTCCAATCTCAAATGTATACTAACCCTTAATAAATTTGTAATATTTTTTTCCACAATACTATTCAGGTAGAGGTGTTAATGGGCCGGGCCGGGTTCGGGTCGAGCTCAACTAAAAAATCATGCCCATTTATTGGGCTTGGACTGGGCCTAAAAAATGGGCCTAAAATTTTGCCCAACCCCGACCCGGATAAAAATACTAAAATCCGGGCCTGGCCCGGTCCACCCGTATTAATTCTTTATATTATTTTTTATTATTTTTAAATATATATAATACATCAAAAATACTAAAAATATCAAAATAAATATTTCCCAACAAATTGAAAATAAATTTTGAAAAATATGTAGACTTAAATAACACTAAGATAAATGCAACTTAACAAGCAAATGATTTTAAAATAATAAAAAAATTAACAAATGCCTTTAAAATAATAAAAAATTAACAATAAAATAAATTTTATACAATATCCAAACAATAACAACAAAATAATAGAACATAATAGTAAAATGGTAGCAAAATATGGAGAAAACAACAAGAAAATAACATTCAAAAATAAAAAAAAAACATGCAAATTTTTTTTGTCCTTTAGTAAATTCGGGCCGGGTCGGGTAGCCCGGCCCATGCACACCTCTATATTCAAGTAATAACTTGTTGGTTCACATAATTCTAAGCTTTACAATTTATCTATGGTTTTATTTTCATGGTTAATTTTCTGGGTCACATAATTTATAAGTTTTATTTTCGTTTTACTTTCTTCACTAATTACGGGTCATAACTTATTTACTTAATATTTGTTGCCAAATACAAATAAAAATATTTTAATTTAGGGTGTATTTGATAAATCATTAAAATTTTTTATTTTAACATTTAATATTTTAAACGTGTTTGATAAACATTTTAATTTTTTTTTACTTAATATAAAATTTACAACAAAAAGAAAAAGTTCACTAAGATAAATAAGTAGGTAGCTATTTATCACTAAAGGTAAAAAAATATTAAGTTTATTTTATTTTCTTAAAAAATTGAAACAAAATTTCTTTTAAAAAAATAGATATTCAAATCATCATGTTTATCTTTCATCCAAACCTATTCAAAATAATGTAAAATGTTATATTAATAAGATTAAGTTTAAAAATATGTTTTTTATAAAAAATTAATATTTACTTTTATCGAACAATATAATTATATTTAATACTTATATTTACTAATTTACCAAATAATTTTCTAATATAATTATATTTAATACTTAAATTAAAGAGCTTTTTCAAAAAAAAAAGTGTGGAAAATAATAAGTAGATAAGGAGTTACTTAAAACTTAATGTGGACTTTTTTTCAATTTATTTTATTTTATTTTAATTCTTTTAATATTATCCTTTAAATTTTTAAAAATTACATTTATCAAACAATCTAATCATATATTACATTTAATTTTAAGAAATATAACACAGGTGTTCTCATCCGTTATACGATCTAAATATAATTATATTCGGGCTAAGGATGGTATTTAAGTAAAGTTCTCTCAATAATATCAACTCTAAAATTCGAACTTAATCCAAATATTTAAAGAAGAAATTAATTATTTAAATAAAAATTATTTTTAATTGGTAAAGGTGCTCCTAAAGCTTTAGCTATGAAATTTAAGGATAAAAGTTACAAATATGTGCAGGAAGAGTGTAAATTTTAATACTAAATAATAAAAAAGTAGGTTTAGAAAGATTCATTAAAGTTGGTTATTTTAATTATATATTGATAAGAAAAAACATAATGATTTATTTGGTTCTCAATTTTATAAAAAAATCATTTTAACCATTTATTTAATTTTTTACTTCTTTTTAATCTTTGAACTTGCACAGTTTGATATGTTATACACAATAAAAATATTTTAACTTTCAAATAATATAAAATAATTTTTTTTAAATAAAGCTCAAAATTAAGAATAAAATACTTAAATAAAATTTTAAGAAAGAAATTTAATTGGCATTCATAGCAAAATGATAGATGACAAAAAATAATGAAAGGAGGATACATAAGAATACCACAATAAAAGTAACAAAAATTATAACAATAAAAAAATATTGAAACTCACAAATAAAAATAAAAATAACCCTACAACTAATACCCATGGCTACCATAGTAAAAGGAGACCTTATTAGTCACCAGAGTTAAATAAAATGATAAGGGCTTCACGTACTTTAACCAATGGTCAAGAGTTCGATTTTTGTCCGGGTATGAAGCAGCTTTAAAACTCGTGATCTATTTCCTTAATGGACTTACCAAATGCAGAAAATTAATTATTAATCTCACTACAATAAATATCTCAAAAAAGTAAAAAAGTAAAAAAAAAACCTTATTTATATGCAAGTAAAAGAAAACGTAACCGCAAGTATTTATTAATTATACATTTATTTAAAACATAATTATTACTTTTTGTACATTATAAATCTACAGAGGCAAGAATTAAAAAAATAATGCTTTATATAATAGTTTAATATTTTTTTCTTTCATAATTCCTTAGTAAAGCAAAATTGGTTTTAGTTATCGAATAAAATAAAATAATTATCCAATTAAAACATATAATCGACTATCCAAAAACGCTTCGCACCATCTTCTCTGTTACTAAAGTAGAAATTACATTAGATAGATAATTCTGACGTTCCCCTACCATGATAACTTATTTCCCAGACTCACTCACCAAAGTCACCCTCTTCAATGCATAATCCAATCGAACTTGATGCTCAACTAATCAGTCCATCGCCAAAATCAAATCGAATTCATTGAAAGGAAACTTCATCAAATCAGCAAGAAACACCTCTCTTTGAACCTTTAAAGGGCATCTTTTATAAACTCTATTCACAAGTGTGGAGGATTCTAAGGGACTAACTACAATTATAGTTTTTTTGGTTTTCTTTACCCCAATTCCCAATTTTACGACCACATTACAAGCAACATATGAACGGGTAGATCTTATATCAATCAAAGAAAAATAAGGTACAAAGTGAATAGTGAAGGTACCTATTATGACATCAGCCGCATCTCTATGCTCTTGGCGCCTAGCTGCATAAATCAAAGCAGGTCGTCTTACCTCAACTTGATTCGCACCTTGAGCTGGTGTTCATTTGTAACGACCCGATAGTCATAGGTGTTGGAAAGTGTACTTTCGGGTCTCCGTTTTCGTAAAACGGAAGAGTAATTAGGTATAAAGACTAGATTGCATATAAGGAGAAATTTTAGTTATAGATTAGAGAAAGGTGAAGGGACTAAAAAGAATTAAACCTTAATATTAACAAGTGTTTGGTGTTGGTAAGGACATGTGTAAAATTTATATACATATATTTATTTATATTATATACTTACTTAATATTTAAGCATACATAAATATTATTATATTATATTATTATAATTAAAACAAAACAAATAAAATAAGAAAAAGAAATAGAAAGAACAAGCAAAAAAATGAAACAGGGGAAAAAGAAAGAAAGAAAAAAAAAAGAAAGAAAGAAAGAAGGAGAAAATTAGGGTTTAAGGTTCAAAGTTCAATTGGTAAGTTAAATTAGTCTCTTTTCTTATAATTTTTATGTTTTTGAAATCCTAGTATTAAATACTACTTAATCTATGTTGAAAATTTTGAAATTATTGAGATTTTAGATATTGTCCATGTTGAATAATTAGAGTATTAGGGACTAAATTGATAGATTTTTAAGTTAGAATTGAAAAAGGATTGAATTATGGAATAAATTTTAAAATTTGAGAATTAGGGACTAAATTGTAAAAAAATCAAAATTTAGGGGTTTGAGTGAAATTAGAGAGTTGAATTTAGTATAAAGTGCAAATTGAATGAAAATATGGAATTAGTTTTGAAGAAATAAAGTTAGTCTCAGTTTAAGGACTAAATTGGAATTTAGGCAAAAGTTGAATAAAAATTGAAATATTCAATGTGAAATTGTATTGTATTGACGAAATTTTAATTGTTCAATTCTGTAGCTAACGTTGTGCCGAAAACCTCGACTAAGAAAGAAAAAGATAAAGTCAACGAGAAATAGCTCGGAAATTCTGGTTTGTATTTTTATAATCCGAATCTAATAATTATTTGTTATAATTATTATTTAACCTGTATGGTAAGTGGATTGAGGTGAGTATTTGGTACTATGGTATTGTATTGAATTGAATTAAATTAAATTCATGAGTATATGTGATTATTTGAATTGAATTGTATAGTAAATGTGATTATTTGAATTGAAATGTATATTGGTTGAAATTGAAAAATGATTTGAAACCCTATTAACTGTATCTGGCTGAGTCGGATATAAATGGCATGCTATAGGATTGGAAGAGTTCAGGGATACTTTGACTTCTAGTCAATATACTTTGACTTCTAGTCGATGAGACACTGGGTGTCAAATTATTACTTCAGATATGTAATGCCTTGACTTATATATTTCTGTTTCTGTTAAAATGTGACACAAATGTGTATCTGATTCAGTGGTTAAGTGTTCTGGGTGTGTATAAAAGGTCCCAAGTTCAAGCCCTATCCTTTGCTAATTTTGTTATTTTTGACCCAAGCCTTACTCTGGTTCGGTGGACTTATATTTAATTGTCGGTAATTTTATATCATAATGAACTTGTTGGTTCGAGTGGTAAGGGTGTTGGTGTGTTGGAGGTCCTGTGTTTGAATCCTTACGTTAACGTGGGCCTTTGACGAAATATTAGTAAACCCTCCCTTCTTCGCTTCCCGATTCTGTCATTAAATCCTACTTGTGGACGTTCGAATCTTGGTTTTTTGAGGTCATTTTTGCATCGAAACAATACCAGGTGTGTACCTGAAACACAGAAAATGAGGTTTTGGCAAAAGTAAAAAAACTACACTGTCGACACTACACGGACGTGTGGTAGGCCGTGTGCGAGAACACGGTCGTGTGGTTGATAAAGGCATGGTCGTGGGTAACACATGGCTGTGTGGTGGCTTGGGTGTGGCCGTATAGGCCACACGGGTTAGGCCAAGTTGGGTGTGTGGGTCATAAGGGCGTGTGAATTTTAGGCCAGGCCGTGTGGGCCACACGGGCGTGTGGGCCCATTATACTGAAATTTTTCTTAAGGTCGTACGAGTCGTTTTGTTCGACTGTGGACCTACCGTAGGGTCGGTAAGGGCTAACTAAACCCTAAAACTATGTGACCTGTTAGTCTGAAACATTGTTCTGAGTATGATTATGCATGTCTAATTACTATGTTAATTGTAAATATGATATTTGTGTATATATATAAGCATGTTAGAATTTGTAAATTTTGTATATGTGCTCTGTATCTATTTTAGGGTGAGATATGTATTTGAGGAGGAAGTGTTCTGTACGGCGATCATCGCCTAATTTTTGGCATCATGGTTGCACTATATCTGATATGTGTCATAATGGCACAACATGGTGTGTAAGGATGGGTGGGTGTTTTTAACCCCACATGGTGTGTTAGGATAGTCGGAGATGGTGTGTAGATGACGGGGGTAGGATTCTAATTCTGTTTACCGTACTTGCATATGAAATGGGCCTGAGCCCAATTCTGTATCTATATCTATTTTTGACTGTGTATATGAATCTGTTTGACTGTATGCTTAATTCTGCTGGGTTATACACTGAGTTTATGTAAACTTACATATGTTTGTCTGTTTTGTCAGGTAATTCATAGTCTTAGGGGGATCGGTGCAACAGAGACTCAGCGGTGACCACTTTTCCGATAAACTGTTTAGATTTACTAAATTATATTTTATAATTAATTTAGGTTATATTCTAAGAGTTTGTAATTTTTAGGACTCTCTGGACTGTTTGGTTTTTAACTGTTTATTTTTGGATTGTTTGATAATTTGATTGCTTTGATAAAAATCATTTTATTAAAATGACGGATTTTGTGCAAACAAAGGTTTCCCTAAAAACTCGATTGTGTTTTCAAACTATAACGAGTAAGGCTATCGTTGCAATAAGTTTTGGTAAAGAAATTGAAAAATTTGTGGTTTTAGTAAATTTTAACTATTGATGGTTACCAAGTCATTATGGTTTTCAAACCCATTCCGTGTGACATCACTAGATTCAGCCATAACGTCTAGACTGGGTTTGGGGTGTTACAGGATAAACTCGATGAGATACTGGGTACCAATTTACTTCAGTTAAGCTGATGACACACTAGGTGTCAACTTATTACTTCGAATTATCTGATGAGGCACTGGGTGCCAAACTGGTGTGTTTTGGCTGGATACGTGTATCGGTCTGAGTCCGAGTTATGTTAATAGGGGTTATTGAATAAAATAGTGTTATGATTGATATTGAGTGGTGAATTGAAATATGGTTAAAAACACATGAATTGTGTATTTATGAATTGAATATGAATGAACAATATTGTCGTTCAAATGATTTGTGTTCATATTGTGAAAAGCTATCTGGGATAGCAAACGATAAGAATTGAATGTGTTATAAATACCTTATCTATGAATTGAATAGTTGTTTGACTATAGTTATTGTATGTTTTATTAATTTTACCCTTAAGTATTCGGATTATAGAAATACCACTGAGTTTATACTAAGTGTACGATTTGTTTTCCGTGCGCAAGTTAGATAAAGTCAGATTACCGCTTCAGCATCTATCAACGATCCCAAACTCAAAACGTGGTGATGTATGTTTCTTTTTGTGTCGACATGTACCTAAGATGTCTTATGCTTGTTATTTTGGGGTTATAATATGGTATGCTTAAGTTAGTATATAAATGACCTTAATATAGGTTAATTTGAATTGAAATTGGTATGAATTTAGAATTGGCTTGTATGGTGTTTTGTTGGATTGTTTTGATAATATATGTAAAGTACCTATGAGTAGACCTGATCATGGGCCAGGCCACCTGACCCGGCCTGAAGGCCTGCGCGAAATGTGGGAGGGTTTGGGTAAAAATATAGGCAAAAAATGGGCATGGATAAAAAAATAAGGCCCGTTTAAAAAATGGGCCGGGCCTCGGTTAAGGTATTTTTGGCCCGAGCCCAGCCCGGTCCGAATCCACTAAAGAACAAAAAAATTGATTTTTTTAAATATTATTTTCTTGTTGTTTTCTTCCTATTTTGCTATCATTTTACTACTATATTGCTACTATTTTGTTGTTATTTTTTGGTTATTGTACAAAAACTTATTTTATTGTTAATGTTGTTATTATTTTAAAGATATTTATTAATTTTGTTATTATTTGAGAGATATTTGCTTGTTAAGTTGCATCTATCTTAGTGTTATTTAAGTATATATATTTTTTAAAATCTATTTTCAATTTGTTGGGAAATATTTATTTTGATGTTTTTAGTATTTTTGATGTATTATATTTTTTAAAAAATTATATAAAAATTAATATGGGCGGGCCAGGTCAAGCCCAAGTTTTAGCATTTTTATTTAGGTCGGGCTTGGGAAAAATTTTAGGCTAATTTTTTGGGCTGGACTGGGCCGGGCCTAACAAACGTGCCTGAATTTTTAGTTGAGCTCGGCTCGAACCTGGCCCGACCTGGCCCATGCTCACCTTTACCTATGAGGTTACATTGGTTAGGTAATTAGGTTGGTTGTTTTAACATGTTTTTAAAGTATTTGATCGTGTTTTAAAGTGGTTGAATGATTGGTTTTTGAGTTACTTGGTGTTTAAGATTGCAGGGAATGGTAAACTTGATGTTTAAGGTTCATTTTGAGTCTACATCGCTAACACATGGGCATGTGGTTTGGCCGTGTGTCCCTTGCAACATTAAAATTTCAAAACAGAACGCTCAGGTAATTTCACATGGGCAGAGACACGGGTGAATGTCTCAGCCATGTGTGACACACGGCCTAGCACACGGGCATGTGGCTTGGTCGTGTGACCTAAGTTAGAGAGTTACACGGGGTCAGACACGGCCCGAGGCATGGGTGTGTTCTATAGCCACACGTGCGTGTCCCTTGGCCGCAAGGGCGTGTGTCCACTGCACCTAGGAAAATTTTTAAAATTTCGCGAAAAATTTTCTAATTCCCGATTGAGTTCCGATTTTTTTTTCCAACACATATTTTGGACTTCGTAGGCTCATAAAAGGGAAAATATGATTAAATTATGATATGTATGCTAAATGATTATGTAATCTTCGTTATTTGATCTAAAAAGTTTAGTAATGTTCTATAACCCTGTTTTAGCGATAGATAAGGATTAAGGGGTGTTACGTTTCTGACCCCAATTACCATTCCCATTTCGATTCTGATTACGGCCCCTTTAAATACCCTGATTACCTCTCTGATTTTGACCTCCAGTTGGGCCTTTATTTTGGATTGGAGCTTGCACTTGTTCCTGTCGATGAGGACAATCCTTAATCTTATGCTCCATCGAGCCAGATACCAAACAAACACACATCCTCCTCCAACATTCACCTGGATGGCGCCTCTGACAATACTAACAAACTTGAATTTGCCCTTCCCTAATCTTAAGGCCTAAACCGTTGGACTGATGTTGTGGCATTGAGTCTTTATCTATCGACTTTCATTATTTCTATCCTCTGTCTTCATTAAACACCTAATAGATGAAAAATCACGAGTTTAGCATAGTAATAGTAAAAATAATAAAATTCCTAATACTACTTTAATAAAATAGAATTATAGCTGAAATTGTGAAAATTAGTTAAAAATCACTTTAAATTTCCATGAAATATGAGCTGAAAATATCTCTATATTTTAGAGTTAGCAGGCTTAAACCTTTTCGTAATGACTCAATTCTACAAAATCTACGTAGTGAAATTTGAAATAGTTGACATGATTACCCTTCTAAGGTACTTCGGTACACCAGCCGATTGGAGGGAAACATCAATGAAATCCCATCGAACTTTTTCCAAATCAACTTTGACAGTCATCCAACGCTTCTTATTCTATTTCCCTCTCATTGAATGGATAACCTCCTACGCTATTATGACGTTATGAGAAATGTTCCTTCCCGCAATAAAGGCAACTTGCTCTTGCTCAATGATTTTAGGAAAGACCATCTTGAACCAATTACCTATGATATTCACAATCAACTTGTATAAGACTAAACAAATACTTATAGGTCGAAATTTTGTTATATTCTCTGGATTAAAGACCTTAGAGATTAGGACAATAAGAGTATTATTCAAATTTGTATCAATAATTCCACCATCAAACACCATCTTTACCCATTCACAAATAGTTTTTCCAGCAACTACCCACTGGTTTTGGAAAAAGAAAGCATGACTACCCGGAACCTTCAAAGGAGCCATATCGAAAAAAGCAATCTTAATTTCCTTATCCAAAACTGTTTTACCCAGAAAGTCCTGCTCATTTTAATCAAGCTGGAACGAGCTAAATGGAAAACCTCTCATTGATGTCGGGAATTCCCATGTAACTTCTGAAATTAGCTAACCCCTTCAACCTATTTATCCTCTGGGTCATAAATCCACTCCTTAACTCTTCGAATTATTTCATCTTGAAAAAAACTTCACTTTTACATGTGTCTTATGTCAAAGTTGGAACTTTAATTTATTTTTAAATTTAACTTTGGTTGCCTTGCTTTGTGGGGTTTGTTTTATTAATGAATAACGTTTTATTTAAAATATTTAATTAGTGTTTGACATTGAAATAGTTGACATTTCACTTTGTATCTTAATGTTTTAAATAATACTATGAATAAATTTTATAATATTTTAAATATTTTTAGGTTAAAAATGTACTCAAATGGATTTTTCAAAAGAATTAATGGCTATATTTCAATTTTAGTCCTCCAAATTTTTAGGTTTTATGTTTTAGGCTTAATAAATATTTAACTGTTGCCCAACTATTTTTATTATATCATGCCAAATTTTAATTTACTAGCTTTTTTTTCAACTATATTAATTTTAACTTATATGATTATTATTAAAACTTAAATAATAAAATACTTTATTTAGTACTTTTAACTTATAATTTAATCACTATGACAAGATTTGTTGTTTCATTATTTTGATTTCATTCCACAAAATATACTACTATAATTTTCTAGGCAAACTATTATTTATTTAATTTTACTTTATGTGAACTATATTACAAAATGTTACGAAAAGATTTTCAAAGACAACTAATTAGTTATAATTAATGAATTCTTCTTTCATAACCAATTAAACATATAAGTACTATTTGGAAAGTCATCTAGTAATTAGATTTGAATGTAATTGCTTATGAGAAATTATTTTATAGACACTTCTCACCACCTCATATATGGTCTTATCTAATTATTTTATGTCACATTAATAATTTTTTTCAACTCAATTTTAAAAGAATAAAAAAAAATATCCACCTTAGATTTTGGGCTATTCAAAACTTAGAAAAAAAAACGGATTTAGGTTTTGACAATTCAACATTTGCAGTGGAAGGATTACAAACTGAGTAAAAAAATGGAGGGATTATAGAATTTGGTTCGTTCCTTCTCAAATGACGCTGTTGACACCATTTTTTGGATGAAAACGGGGTCGACTTGGATTTTGAAAAAAGAAATGAAAACGGGAGTCGCCACCAATCCTTTTTTTGATGAGGTGTGATCGGGTCACCTCAAAAAGTGGTTGTTTTTAATAAATGATTTAATTTTATGAAAAACTACGATTTTGGTCTACGAAATTCAGAAAAAAAAAGGTTCGGGAGTCGGTTACGCACGAGGAAGGATTAGCACCCTCGACACGCCCAAAATTGGTACCTTAGTTGATTATTTAATGTCTTTATGTCGAAAATTAAAAACTCGAAAAGAATTTAAAAATAAGATCCTTCTTTATATTGCGTTATTTTTTTTAAAAAAAAAATTACTTGGATAAGTCAAAATGAAAAATGCCTTCTTATCTCGAATTAACAAGATGTTACATCCAGTAAGTTAGGACACGACACCTTGTATTTTTTGAGAGTAAGCTTTCCTTTTATTTTTTATTTAAACCTCATTTATTTTAATTTTAAAAGGATATTCGATTACTTAAAATCGACGAGAAAAATCGAATCTCAGTAAGTTAGGGCACGGTTTTCTCGAATTTTCTAAATACGGAATATTGCCTTTACTTTCGAAAAATCCTCATATCGAGAAAACCACGTGTCATATCCAATGCGTTAGGACACAACATATTGAAATCCCGATAATGAGTTTTATTTATGTTTTTTTATTAAAGAGCATTCTCGAGCATTTAGATTCAACAGAAAATTAGAACCCAGCACGTTAGGGCCCAATTCTCCCGAAGATCCCAAGTATCGAGTATTGCTTTTGTTTCCAAAATTTTCCTTTTTTACGAATTCGGGTAAAAATTGATGTGACGGAATAACAATTACGATAATGCGAGTAAAAATAATACGAGCGAAGATAACAAAAATAAATATATAAAAAATCAATTATATACAATAACAAGTAAATAAACAAAATAAAAAAAACTAAAACATTTTTTAAAAAAATAATAATGGACACATAAATAAATAGATAAACATAAAGTAAAACAATAATAATAATAAAGAAATGAATAAAATTATAAAAGTTTTAAAAATGCATGTGTGAATTTTTAAAAGATTTAAAATACAAAAAAAACTATGTAGGTATATATATATAATGAAAATATGTATGTCTATACATATATATATATATATATATGTGTATGTACAAGAATTATAAAATATGAAAACATAATTATATATATATAAATAACATGCGCATGTATGTATATATATTACATAAAGACAAAAAATATAAATATGTATATTATAAAAATAAAATAACGTAAGTATGTACATACATTTATAAGTATATGAATTAAAATATGTAAATATATAAGTATATATATGCCTGTAGAAAATATGAAATATAAAAAATATATACTTAAAATAAATAAAGAATATGTACATATATATATAAATTATAATAAAATATTAGAATAAAAATGAAATAAAAATATTAAATATGAAAATATATATATATGTATACACGTACATAATAAAAATATATACTAATACATAATAATAATAATAGTAATACTAATAATACTAATAATATAAAAATAACAAGGATATTTAATAGAGATATAAAAATAAACGAAAAAGGACTAAAATTGAATTAAAAACAAAGTTGTGGGGCAAATGTGAAAGGAAATAAAGAGAAATGGGCTTATTTGAGCGCGCACAAAACATAGGGGGACCGAAACAACAATTATTCCATTCCATTAAAACACAGCACATTAACGGGGACTAAATCGAAAAGCGCGAGAAATTATGGGGCCAAATTGGAAACAAGAAAAATGACTTAATTGCAAAACCTTGAAAAAGCGGAAGGACTGCGCGCATAAATATCCCATTCAAACGAAAACACGCGGATCCTCTAGCGGGTCGGGTCGGATGGGTCGGGCAATGGTCAAAACGACGTCGTTTTGAGGCTTAAGTGTAGCCCCCAAAACGACGTCGTTTTGGAGGGCTATATAAAGGCCTAAAATAGCCAAAAAAATCATTTGGGAGAGGGAAAGAAAAAAAAGAAGAGAGAGAGGGAAGAGAGAAGGGAGAGAGAAGGGAGGGGGAAAGGGGAATCCGGCCAGGGGGGCCGGTCACCGGACGGCCACCGGAGGCTCGCCGGCGCCGGCACCGGCCACCGCACGCGGTGGCCGGAAAAGGTAAAAAATATTTTTTTTCTTTTTTTTTGCTTAATAATGCATATATTTTTATGTTTTATATTTTTTAGTATTTTTATGTAGAAAATAAACTCAAAACAGTAAAGAAAAAAAAAAGAAAGAGTCACCTTAGGTTTTAGATTTGATTCTCCGATTTGGTGTTAGAGCCCCTGATAGTATATATATTTTCGAATGGTTCTTGTATTGAATCTGTTAATATTGAAAGAAAATCTTTTGTTTTCATAGCAAAAAATAAAAAATCCCCCCTCCAAATACAACCGATTCTTCCCTTTGAAATCTCCAAAAAACATCAAAATCCTCCCACCATTGAAATCTCCAAAAAAACATCAAAATCCCTCCCCCTCGTTTACAATGACCATAGGGCTTTTATATAGCCCAAAATCCAAAGAAAAATACAAAGAATTTCATTTTTGGTGTTTTTCTTTGCTGTCCTTTTTTGTCTTCTTTTGCAGGCATAGAGTGGTGGAGGCAAGTGGGTGTGCTGGTGGCAGACAACTGGTAGTGGCGGGCCAAGGTGGGGCGGCGGCTAGGGTTCTTCTCCTCTCTTTTTTTGCTGAAAATTGTTTAGGTTTGGGCTGGGCTTAGGGTTTTAGTCTGTTGGGCTAAATTTGGGTCTTTACAGACGCAAAATCAAGATCCCCTTATTTCTTGTCAGAAATCCTCTACAGTCCTCACAGCAGTAATGATGGTGAACCAGCATTGACGATTCTTCCATCAATATTGTTTGTGTTTGTCAATAGTCCTCTCAAGCAAGTTGTCTCACTAGGAGGTGTTCAAAACTCTATGGAATTTGCTTCGTGGTTGGAATAATCATCGGCTTTGATTATCCCAAAATTTTTCATCTAATTACAATGTTAGGTTTTAATTTTGACTCATGTTATTTTTTCATAAAAATTGAATTCACAAATGATGGGTATATCGAAACCTTTTTCAATCCGAGTTTTGGAAAATGGGAATTGATTTTAAAAAACGAAAACGGGAGTCGCCACCAATCTTTTTAGGTGTGATCGGATCACCTTTAAAACATTTTGTTTTAAAATTATTAGTTTTGGTCCACGAAATAAAAAGAATGGGTTCGGGAGTTGGTTACGTACGAGGAAGGATTAGCACCCTCGTAACGCCCAAAAATTGGTACCTAATTGATTATCAAATGTCTTGAATGTCGGAAATTAAAAAAAAAATTTAAGATGTAGTACTCTTTAAAATATTTTAAATTTGAAAATTGAGATTCGCTCGCGTCAAAGTATTGACATTAAGTTAACCTTTTTTGAAATTCCTATTTCGGAACAGCAAAACGCTATATCCAATAAGTTAGGACATATTGCTTTGAGATTCCAAGATAGTGGCTTGCATTTATAAAACCTTTAAAAAAAACTCAGAAGGGTACTTAATTATTTGAATTCAATGAGAAAAGTGACAACCTAATAAGTTAGGGCACTACTTTCTCGAAATTTTCAAACACCAAGCATTGCCTTTATACTTTTGAAATCCTTGAAGTCTCATTTTTAAAACCGGTGCATGAAGGAGTGCGTCAACATGATAAAACATAACATACAAGATAATGTCGTAACCATTTTTTGAAAACGGGATCGACTTTAGTTTTGAAAGTGAAAATTAAAATGGGTTTTTTTGTTTGAAATAAAATAAAGTGATCTAAATTGAAAGAATGTATTGGGGCTTAATATACAATACGATGCTATGAAATAAAAATATAATAATGGGCATAGAATGATAATATATGAATAGGAATATTACTAGGGAATGACAATAATGTGAACATGAATAAACAAATTAAAGAACACGTAATGGCAATAATTTCTTGACATACATCATTTAAAAGACAACACTAATAATCAAAAGAATGAAATAATATAAAACAATTTGAAATAAATAATTAAACAATTTTGACTAAGTAATATATAAAAATGAGTTCAAAATAGATATTATAAAGACATAATTTTAAGTAAGTAGTATAAAATAATTTAAAATTATTAACATACAAAACAATTTAAGGTAAAATAAAGCGATTTGAAATGAATAACATATAACAATTTAAAATAATATAAAAAGGTCTAAAATAAATAATATATATAATATTAAAGTGAATAATATACATAATAATTTAAAATACAAAAACTTATATAAAAGTTTCAAAATAAACAATATGTATAATAGTTTAAAAGAAATACATATGTAAAATAAAATAATATAAAATATATGATAATAATAATGCTAATAATAATATAAATAAATACAAAAAAAATATACAATATAACAAAACCAATATAAAGTTACCTAGTTCAATAATATGATGATAGCAATAGTAATAATATAATAATAATAAAGTAGAAACTAATGATGACAATACATTAATGAGAATAATGATAGCATATTGATAATGACAATAATAAAGTGATAGGATAATGATTACGATAAACCAAGGAATATTAATAATAACATAAATATAACAAAACAATCAAGAGAAATAGCAACAACCATAATAATAAAGAATGAAAGCAAATATAATAATAATAGCGAAAATAAGCATACAAAATATGATTATAGAGTAACAATAATATTAATTTATAAGATAACAAAGGTAGCCAAAAGGGCTAATTTGAACTTTAAACAGAAATTCGGGGCGAAAATAATAGAATAAAAAAGGAAATGAGACCAAATTGAATTTAAAACAAGAGTTAGGGGATAGATTCGAAACAAAAAAGGAGAGGGGAGGACCTATTAGAACACGCGAATAACATGGAGGGACTAAAAGGGAAATAATCCCAGCCTTTATGCGCATTATTTCAGCAGGGAGTCAAATGTAATTAGGAGAAAATTATGCGGCCAGATTAAAAACAATAAAAAGAAGAACAGGGGCCTAATCCAATAGCAGCGCAAAAGAGAAGGATTGGCCACATAAATAACCTATTTTAGGCGCATAGGCTCTTTTCCTTTACCCAAACGGTATTGTTTGAGTTTTATTATTTAAATCATACTTTTATTTTGAAACCATCTATGCCTTTATTTCCTTTTTTATTTTTTTTCTAAACCTAACACTTTCAGACTCCTCTATCTCTTCTCCTTCTTTTCAGCCGACAAGGCCATTTCATGCTCACCTACACGCTGCCATGGCCGGTGACCGGCGTTGCGGAGGACAAGCTTTTGAGCTCTGTCTTCAAAGCCTCTTTTGAAGACTAAACCTTCAGCCACCCAAGAACGAAGGAAAAATGGAGTTCTTTGTCCCTTTGTCGAACTCGATTACTACGACGGAGAAATCACTCCGATGGCGAGCTCGAAGGGATTCAGGTGAGCCATTCCTTCCTTTTAGTTTTTTCTTAAATAGATTTGAGAAGAGAAAAAAAAGAAAATACAAAAGAAAAAAAATAAATAAAAAATCAAAAGAACCAAGAACACCTTTTAGTTTCCAAACTTTTTTGATTTGCTTGTATGCGTTTTGATTCCTAACATCTGTGTTACATTCATTCTTTTTGTAAGAAAAAAATCTTTTTTACAATCCGTCCCTCCCGTTTCGTTTTGACTTCTTCTTGGCTTTATAGTCGATTACAATAGTAGAAAAATATTGTTTTTCTTTGTCTCTACCACTGTTCGTGTCTTGTTTCGGTTTTCTGCTCCTTGTTTGTCTTTTCTTTTGCAGGTGTGGTCAGAGGCGTGGAGGGCAGAAGGTATGGACGATGGTATGGGACACCTGTTTCGGGTGTTGTGCACCCTGAGGCCAGCACATGGAGGCAGCGGCGCAAGGCTTGTGGAGCTAGGGTTTGAATTGTTGAAAAGTTTTAAGATAGTTGGGCCAGGATTTTAACTTGGGCTTGGGTATTGGGTTAATAGGCTGATCTGGTTTGTATTTTGATTTGTAAAAGGACTGTATAAATGAACATTTTGATTTTTTTCAAAATTTGGTTTATTTATTTTAAGGCCCGGGCAAAATATGGGTTCTACAGCTGCCCCTCTTTGCTCATTGCTGTGTTAACAGGAATAGAGCAAAGACTAAAAAGACCCAATTTTGCTCGGGCTTGCCGAGTTTTGAGTTCTTCGATCTGCTTCTTCTATCTGTTCACAGGGATGCCATGCTGAAATCTTCGATCTGCTTCACTGTAAGCACAGGAATGTCAGATCTGCTATCTTCGATTTGTTCCCTATAAACACAGGGATGCCAAATCTGCTATTTCCAACTTGTTCCCTATAAGCACAGGGATGCCATGCTGATCTCTTCGATCTGCTCTCCGTCTAAATGGAGATGCCAGATCTGTTATCTTGGATCTGTTTTGGTGTGGGAACATCCGAAAGTCAAATCTGCTATGTTTTCGATTTGTTCCTTGTAAGCACAAGGATGCCAAATCATCTTGATCTTGCTTCAGTATAAACATCTGAAGATCAGGTCTGCTATGTATCTGCTCTCCATTGAAATGGAGATGCCAGACTTCGATTTGTTCTCTGACAATACAAAGACGACAAATCATCTTAGATTTGTTTCAACGTAAACACGTGAAAACCAAATCAGCTATGTCTTCGATTTGTTCCTTGTAAACACAAGGATTCCAAACCATCTTGGATCCGCTTCAGCATAAACATCCGAAGGCAAGATCTGCTATGTGTCTGCTCTTCATCAAAGTGAAGATGCCAAACTTCGATTCGTTATCTGACAATACAGAGACAACAAATCATCTTAGATTTGCTTCATCGTAATCACGTGAAAGCCAAATCAGCTATGTCTTCAATTTGTTCCTTGTAAACACAAGGATGCCAAACCATCTTGGATCTGCTTCAGTGAAATCATCTGAAGGTGAGATCTGCTATGTGTCTGCTCTCCATCAAAGTGAAGATGCCAAACTTCGATTCGTTCTCTGACAATACAGAGATGACAAATCATCTTAGATTTGCTTCATCGTAATCATGTGAAAGCCAAATCAGCTATGTCTTCGATTTGCTCCTTGTAAACACAAGGATGCCAAACCATCTTGGACTGTTTCAGTATAACATCTGAAGGCCAGATTTGTTATGCTGCGGCCTATTACCCTACTGCTTAAGGGATTAAGGCGCGTCATCCTGCCTGATAATTAGGATGCCATGATCGAAATGAGTCGGATGTTCCTAATTAAACATGTTATGATGCAAAATTTTACGAATATGACCCCAATCCTAGACGCGACCACTCATTCCTTCATTTGTCTTTTCAAAGCATTATTCTTGCTCAACCTGTAGGCCTGTACCCTTCCTCCAATGCTACGATCCACTGAGGATGTTTATAAAATAATCTTTTATTAAAATTGAATCATTGATTTTGTTCATTTTCCTTTTAGACTGGACGAAAGAAATTCCTCGAGTTCCTTCATCCTTTACTTATGTGAATTTCTCGAACAATTGTCCTGTTTTAGTTTCTTGTATTATCTAGAAATTTCAGAGTAATGCGCAAAACTTCGTTTGTAAACATATTCATCTATCATTATTTCAATGCAACATGGAAGATGAATAAATCTTTAAGAATAATTGGATTTGAATGAATTAAGAAGAAAGAATACAAAGAAAATTAATCTGAAGGCCTATCTTTAGGAAGGAATAGAATCTAAAGATGGAAAACAAGATAGAAGTTAGATCCTCTAGATATCACCGCTTGAGTGCCTATACACCAGCTCCATGAAGTCTTTTTTGAGTTCAAAATGTGTTTAAAAGATCCAAAGTACTCTGTTGATGCCCCAGTTTGTAGCATTCTTTGCTCTTTGTAACAAGATCACTGTGTACTCTTCAAAATTTGAGCTGCCCTTTCAGGTTTTCAACTCAAAACCCTTTTGGTCACAAGGTACCCTTTGCGGGTTTTCACCTTGGCCTCTCTGTTTTTTATTTTTTTTTCAAGGCGCCCTTTGCGGGTTTTCACCTTAGATTCTCTTCTATTTAGACAAAGTATTTTTTAACTGAGTCCGAGTTCACTGGATTAGGTAAACTTTTCCCATCCATTTCTGCTAAGATCAATGCACCACCGGAGAAAGCTTTCTTCACGACATATGGCCCTTCCCAATTCGGCATCCATTTTCCTCTAAAATCTTTTTGAATAGGAAGGATCTTTTTCAGTACAAGGTCTCCCTCATGGAATTCTCTTGGTCAAACTTTCTTGTCATAAGCTCGCATCATTCGCTTCTGATACATCAGACCATGTCGAATGGTTTTTAGCCTCTTTTCTTCAATCAAGTTCAACTGGTCATACCGGGATTGAACCTACTCAGCTTCATCTAACTTTACTTCTGTCAAAATTTGAAGAGAAGGTATTTCTACTTCAATAGGTAATACTGCTTCCATCCCATAGACTAATGAGAATGAAGTTGCCCCAGTAGAGGTTCTGACAGATGTTCGGTAGGCTAGGAGTGCAAATGGCAACTTCTCATACCAATCTCTATACGTCTCAGTCATCTTCCCTACTATTTTCTTAATATTCTTGTTAGCGGCCTCCACTGTCCCATTCAATTTTGGATGATAAGGGGAAGAATTGTGATGCTTGATCTTGAACTGGTCGCAAACCTCTGCTATCGTTTTATTGTTTAGGTTTAATGCATTTTCGGATATGATCTTCTCAGGCATTCCATACCGACAAATGATCTCCTTCTTCAAGAATCGACTCACAGCTGACTTAGTAACATTCGCATAAAAAGCAGCCTCTACCTATTTTGTAAAGTAGTCAACTACTACAAAGATAAACCGATGTCCATTTGAAGCCTTCGGTGATATTGGTCCAATGACATCCATGCCCCACATGGAAAAAAGCCATGGAGAAGTCATAACATGTAGAGGTGAAGGTGGTACATGTATCTTGTCTCCATAAATATGATATTTATGACATTTCTTGGCGTAGTTGATACAATCCCCTTCCATGGTAGACCAATAATATCCAAATCTCATGATTTGTTTAGCTATCGTGAATAATACCGGAGCATTCAACAAATACTGCTTGACCTTTTCAAAAGCATTCTGGCATTCTGGCATTCCCTATCCCAAATACCTTGATTGTGCTTTCTGAGGAGGCGAAAGATAGGATCACATTTCTCGGTTAGTTGTGAAATGAACCGAGCAATGTAATTCAACCTTCCTAGGAATCCTCAAACTTCTTTTTGAGTACGTGGTGGAGGTAATTCTCGTATGGCTCTAGCCTTGTCTGAGTCGACTTCAATTCTTTTTTCACTGACTACAAAGCCTAACAACTTTCCGGATCTGGCTCCAAAGGTACACTTTGCTGGATTAAGCTTCAACTGAAATTTTCTCAACCTTACAAACAATCTTCTCAAGACCTTAATATGCTCTTTTTCCGTACGCGACTTGGCAATCATATCATCAATTTATACCTCAATATCCTTATGCATCATGTCATGAAACAAGTTCACCATGGCCCTTTGGCACGTTGCCCCTGCGTTTTTTAGTCCAAATGGCATTACTTTATAGCAAAAGGTGCCCCACAAGGTTATAAAGGTGGTTTTATCCATGTCCTCTGGATGCATCTTTATCTGGTTGTATCTTGAGAAACCATTCATAAAGGAGAACAATGAATATCCTGTGTTATCTACTAAAGTGTCAATGTGGGGTAAAGGAAAATTATCCTTTGGGCTTGCTTTATTCAAGTCTCTGTAATCAACACACGTTCGTACTTTCCCATCCTTCTTGGGAACAGGCACAATGTTAGCTACCCATTCGGAGTACTTCACTTCTTGCAAGAATCTCGCATCAAACTGCTTCTTGACTTCGTCTTTTATTTTCAAAACGATATTTGGCCTTATTCTTCGCAACTTCTGTTGGACTGGCTTACAATCCTGTCCTATCGGAAGACGATGTACCACAATGTCAGTACTCAATCCAGGCATATCCTGATATGACCAGGCGAAGATATCTTTAAACTCTCGAAGCAACTCAACTAGACCATGCCTTGTGTCCACGCCAATTAGGGTTCCGATTTTCAACTCCTTCCCTTCCTCTAGGGCTATATTCTCTATTGCCTCTTTCTCATGTAGCATGATTTGCTTCTCCTCCTGCTTAACCATTCTTAACAGATCGAGAGATACGTCACAATCTTGAACATCTTCAAAATCCTGAGGTTCCTCTAAACCTATGTCTTACTCGCTAGAAAAATTAGGAGCTGTAGTATCAGCGCTCATATCATTGATATCTAATGACCTGTGGGGGTATGAAAGAATATACAAAGAATGAATGAATCGAAGAATGATTGTTTATGTGCTATGAATAAAAGAATAAGAATTGCTAAAATTTGAAGGAATATTGGTCGATAAAAATAGAACAATACTCGTTTAAATTGATAAAAAGTTATGTTTTATTTAAATAATTATAGATGAACATAAGCCTATTTCACGAATATAATCTTACTACTCCTAGGCCCTAGAGTAATAGACATGTTTTGAGAATTACTCTGAAAAATTCCTAAAGACTACAGGAAGGTCTTCCGCAATCCAATTATTCAGAGAGCTCCCCGGTTCATAAGGGCGAATGCCCTCGAGGCTTCCTTGCTCCGATCCTTCATTGTGCACAGCATTAACTTGATTACTTTCCTTTATCAGTAGTCCTCCTAATTTGAAGGATTTGGATATAGGCGGGAATATCATTGGTTCCCACTCCACTTCTCTTCCATTTAAACGCGCATTTCTTCTCGCTTGGCGCTTCTCTATTTCCTGCCTTTTGTGCTTGTGGTCTGGCCTGAAGCCCAAGCCAAAACGGTCATTCTTTTCAATCAGTTTTGGGATTTGAACCCCTCCTTGCAACTGTCTTCCTAGCCCTTTTCCTGGCAATGATCCTTTCCCCATCTTCATTTGTAGTGCCATCCTTGTGGCTCCAGACATTTTGGGTACCGGCACTTCGCTTCCTTCCAAAATGAAGGTGACATTAGTGATCTCTAAAGAGCGGAAAGAACATTTAATAACCTCTTCATTTGCCTCAACATAGGGGGCCTTACTGGTAACTACCGCTATAATGTCGTCTTCCGCATTGATGGTTATTAAGCGACCATCTGTCACTAACTTTAATTTTTGGTGTAATGAAGAGGGCACCGCTCCTACTGAGTGTATCCATGGTCTCCCCAATAAACAATTGTAGGAGGGCTTGATATCCATTACTAGGAAATCAACTTCATAGGTATTCGGCCCAATCTCCAGAGGGATATCAATTCGTCCCATTACTTTTCTTTCAGTTCCATCAAAGGCTCTTACCACATTATGACACGTTTTCATACGTGAATTGTCAATGGGCAATCTGTTCAGGGTGGATAGCGGCAGGACGTTCAGAGCAGACCCATTATCCACGAGTACACTTGGAAGTGTGTATCCTTTGCACCGAGTAGTGATGTGTAGGGTCTTGGTTGACCCTATGCCCCAAGGTGGAATTTCATCATCATTAAAATAAATGAAATTGTTAGCACTAATGTTGTTTACTAACCAGTCTAGCTTGTTAACGGATATGTCATGGGTAACATATGCTTCGTTAAGCACCTTTAAGAACGCATCTCGATGCACCTCAGAACTCAAGAGTAGGGCTAACACTGATATACGCGTTGACTGCTTGCGCAACTGCTCGACCACGCTATACTCGCTATGTTTCAGGAATTTTAGAAACTCCTTAGCCTCTTCCTCCTTTACCGGCTCATTGATGAGTACTTCAGTTTCCTTTTCCCTTTCAGCCTTGACATCTTTTGTCTTTGCGGGCTCTAGTCTGATATTCCCCCCGTCATAACGTTTCCCACTTCGTGTATGAGAACCTTCATTTTGCGTGCCCCTGGACGCGCTAGCTATACTCTCCCCCTCAAGTATTGTTATATTGCAGTCATAGCTCCATGGCACCCTCCTGTCATCCTTATAAGGGAAATGATTGGGTTTATGGATGACTATTTTGGGCCTAGTTTGCGACCCCTCCTCATTATTCCCTGGCAAGGAAATAATAATTCTCGGTTGGTTGGTTCTTTGTCATTTATTCTCCAGCACACATATTTGTCCTTCATAAGAACTACCCTCAGAAACCTGCAACTCATTGTTAACTATAAGGCCTTGTACCATGACCTTAAACTCTTCACAATTTTTGATCATATGACCCACCTCCCCATGGAACTCACAATGGTTCTCTATTACTTCTCTTCCTTTTCTAGAGGTCAGGATACCTCTCTTTACCATCTCCTCCCATATTACCTTCATAGGTGTCTTCACCTCAGCAATGTCTTCATTGATTTTTTTTCTTTGTTTCATCAATGGCATTCACTCATTGATTGCTATGATCCGATAACGGGCTTTCAGTATTAAGGGTACTATCAAATTTTACAACCCCAATTTTGATGAGCCTCTCCACGACCTTCTTGAACCCAGTGCAGTTTTCAATTGAATGCCCCGATATTCCCGCGTGATATTCACATTTAGCATTTGCATTATACCATTTGGGGTAAGGTGGCTGCAGCGGTTTCAAGTGAAATGGAGCAACGGCATGTGCATCGTATAAGCTTTCATAAAGTTCACGATATGTCACAGGGATAGGATTGAATTGCATACTCTCCGAATTCTGTCTCGTATTCGATTCTTGTCTTTGAGTATTTTATTGCTTACCCGTAGCTGCTTTAGGTTGTCCAACTGTGATTGCCCTGGAATTGAAGCTACTCATGTTGTTTACCTCATTGTCTTTTCTCCTTGGGGCCGATCTTTTAGCCACTTCCCCCTTGATTTTACCGCCTCTCACGGCATTCTCAATCATCTCACCCGCCATAATTATATCCGCGAAACTTTTTGTGGTACTTCCAATCATTTGTGTGATGAATGGCGCCTTCAAAGTATTAATAAATAACATGGTGGTTTCCTTTTCCAACAATGGTGGTTGTACTTACATTGCCACCTCCCTCCATCGTTGTGCATATTGCCTAAAACTCTCATTAGGTTTTTTCTCCATGTTTTGAAGTGTGATCCTATCTGGCGTCATATCAGTCACATGGTTTTACTGTTGCATGAAAGCCTATGCAAGATCTCTCCATGAACTGATTCTTGCACGGCTCAACTGATTGTACCACCTAGCCGCCGCTCCCACTAGGCTGTCCTGAAAGCAATGGACCAATAGGTGATCGTTGTTCACATAACCAGTCATTCTTCTACAAAACATTGTTATGTGTGCCTCTGGGCAAGTAGTCCCGTTGTACTTTTCAAACTCTGGCATCTTAAATTTATGAGGAAGCACCAAATCTAGAACCAAACTTAAGTCTTTGGCATCAATCCCATGATGATTGCCAGCACCTTCTAAAACCCTAAACTTCTCCTCTAGCCACTTGCAACGATCTTCCAATTGTTTTGAGGATTTATTGGCCATTCTTTCCTTCTCTATTAAATCCAGATCAGGAGTAATAGGGTTGATCGAGTTATCACCCAAATTATTTCCCAACCCAGATGGGAGATTTATGGGGATTCCAACATCCACTGGCCCATGTTGAGGCCTCACTGTGACAGATGGCCTTCTAGGAGGTGCCTCGGTCTGCAGGGGCACATGAAGCGGGGTAAAACCCGGAGGAGAACCTTCATTCTCTTCTTCAGTGATCGCCGTGGGAGTTTTTCCTTTATCAATGGCTCTCAGCAGCTGAGCCATTTCACCCATCATTTTCTCTGAGCCACTTGCATCTGCTCCCTCATTTCATTCTACATTTTGGCCAATTGCTCTTGCATTTGATCTTGCATATCTTTTTGTAATTGCTCGAACCTTTGATCCATGTTCTTAGTTTTAGTACGAGTACCGTAAGGATGTGTGATTTCCAGGTTTTCTTTTCTACCTTTGGAAAGTAAACTTTAACTAATCAGGGTCTTTCTATAACTTTGAATGCAAATGATGTGATGAAATGTTATGAGATGCAAATGCATGAATGCAAAAAGAATATCGATTCTGGTTCAACTTCATTTAGAAAATTTTATTTAGAAAAAGAATATCTTTACATATAAGAGGATTACAAATACGCTTTCGCCCTAAGGCCCAAAGCTTTAACTCTATCTAATAAAAGGGCTAACTCTCGTCCTACATCTGACGATGATGAATACATCAGACTCAAAACGCCAGCTTGAATTGCCAAGTCTTGCACATACTCAGCAACCTCTCGAATCTGGGCTATGGCTTCACCAATGACATGATCCATTTTTCTAACCTGTTCTTTAGCCTGGTGTAGCTCTCCCCTCAGATAATCTTCTTGCGCCTTGAGCTGCTCAACCCGGAGTTCACCGTCATGCCACGCTTCCTCCAAATCTTCAACCTTGCTTCTTATCTCCTTTAACTCGACCGTAGAATTATGGTTTTGGTGCCAACGCAGAGATTTTCCAAGTTCCATTACCTTGGTCTTCAATCCTTTATTCTCTTCCTCTAATGCCAAATTCTGCACTTGTATCTCTTGGAATTTCCTCTCCAGGTACTCAGCTCTAGCCTTTTCCTCTTGGACCACCTTCTGCAACTGATCTGAAGATCCTCCTACTTTCGCCCTCCTCAAGGCTACTTGTGCCCTTTTGTAATGCTCCTTTAGATCATCTCGATCTTCCTCAATCTATCTTTTTTCTTTCCTCTCTTTCTCGACTTTCATATTTTGAACATCAACTTCTAAACTCAAGTACATCTTTTCTTCCTCGAGCTTTGCTACCCTCCTCTCGAATTCCAAGCTTTGTCTCTCGAACTCCTGTTTTATAATTTCTAACTCTGAGGGCCTTACTTGCAAATATTCCTCTATTGGTCGAGCTCCTTCCATACTTGGCTTAGGGATATTATCATTAACCCTTCTACCTCTCCATTTTACGCATTTCAGTGTCGTAGCGGGGCTAATAGCTACTCCTCTCAATCGACAAGTCTTCTTCCAAGCACGAGAAACTTCACTAACCCTCCTATTGTAATCGGCTCCTCTATATACAAACTCACTTTGAGCTAACCCCTGAGTCGCTGGTATGAACTGTCTCAATCCATGCTGCCTCAGTATGAGCAAAGGGACATAGCCAATGGCACCACAAATTCCCAATAGGGGTACCCAATCAAAACTACCACATCGATAAAGAACCTCACCAGGCGTAATCCACGGAGCCCTCCACTCGACATCTTTCGACTGAAGGTTCTGAAGTAGCGCTGTCCAATTCTCTTCTGGAACATCAACTCTCCTGGTTGAAGCTACTATATCTTTCAACGGTGAGTAATCCTCAAAGAGAACTCGACAAACCACCCTATCTATCAACCAGAAATGACCGTAGAACCAAGCCAAAAGCAACTGAGCACACCTTATGAACTTACCAGCACCAGCCCTCCTACATGAACCTAAAGACCTAAATGTTTCCGCCAAAATTGCAGGAACAGAAGTGACCTTTTTACTGAGTCGATGAAAAAGATCCGTGGTTGCCTCATCCACATATCCCAAAGCCCTAGGGAAAACCATCAATCCATATAAACTTAAGGCAAAAACGTCTACCTTCTTTGTCTCATCAGAGTGTGTCAGAATCAAATCTTTCAAAGCGTCTCACGAAATGCACTTGCAGTCACCCTTTTTTTAATTCGGGCTGTGGCCCACTGCTCGCTCATCCCTGTAATAATCATCAATTTCTTCCAAAAGGTAGGGACATAGGGAGCTCGGGGACATCATTCTGAAACCGGGGACAACGAAGTAAAGCAGTCTACTCTTTCACAGTAGGTACCATGTCTACTTCCCCAAAAGTGAAGCAACTGTACGCCGGGTTCCAAAACTGAGCAAGGGCTCGGAATAAGTGCTCGTCTATCTGAACATCAAGCAAGTAAGGTAAGTCTCCACAGTTACCGTAGAATAACTGCTTGGTCCCATTGCCCCATTGATCCCAAATTTCCTTAAGCTCTTGGAGATTATTCTGCGTGACGCTAATACGAGTGTAATCTGACAACTCTGATATGTATCCCTCAGCTATACTATCTCCCTTTTCTAGTTGAGGTTGCTCGGACCATCTATGGAGTCACCAATCTGTCGAAACCTTTTTCAATCCGAGTTTTGGAAAATGGGAATCGATTTTAAAAAATGAAAACGGGAGTCGCCACCAATCTTTTTAGGTGTGATCGGATCACCTTTAAAACATTTTATTTTAAAATTATTAGTTTTGGTCCACGAAATAAAAAAGAACGGGTTCGGGAGTCGGTTACGTACGAGGAAGGATTAGCACCCTCGTAACGCCCAAAAATTGGTACCTAATTGATAATCAAATGTCTTGAATGTCGGAAATTAAAAAAAAATTAAGATGTAGTACTCTTTAAAATATTTTAAATTTGAAAATTGGGATTCGCTCGCGTCAAAGTATTGACATTAAGTTAACCTTTTTTGAAATTCCTATTTCGGAACAGCAAAACGCTATATCCAATAAGTTAGGACATATTGCTTTGAGATTCCAAGATAGTGGCTTGCATTTATAAAACCTCTAAAAAAACTCAGAAGGGTACTTAATTATTTGAATTCAACGAGAAAAGTGGTAACCGAATAAGTTAGGGCACTACTTTCTCGAAATTTTCAAACACCAAGCATTGCCTTTATCCTTTTTGAAATCCTTGAAGTCTCATTTTTAAAACCGGTGCATGAAGGAGCGCGTTAACATGATAAAACATAACATACAAGATAGTGTCGTAACCATTTTTTGAAAACGGGATCGACTTTGGTTTTGAAAGTGAAAATTAAAATGGGTTTTTTTGTTTGAAGTAAAATAAAGTGATCTAAATTGAAAGAATGTATTGGGGCTTAATATACGATACGATGCTATGAAATAAAAATATAATAATGGGCATAGAATGATAATATATGAATAGGAATATTACTAGGGAATGACAATAATGTGAACATGAATAAACAAATTAAAGAACACGTAATGGCAATAATTTCTCGACATACATCATTTAAAAGACAACACTAATAATCAAAAGAATGAAATAATATAAAACAATTTGAAATAAATAATTAAACAATTTTGACTAAGTAATATATAAAAATGAGTTTAAAATAGATATTATAAAGACATAATTTTAAGTAAGTAGTATAAAATAATTTAAAATTATTAACATACAAAACAGTTTAAGGTAAAATAAAGCGATTTGAAATGAGTAACATATGACAGTTTAAAATAATATAAAAAGGTCTAAAATAAATAATATATATAATATTAAAGTGAATAATATACATAATAATTTAAAATACAAAAATGTATATAAAAGTTTCAAAATAAACAATATGTATAATAGTTTAAAAGAAATAACATATGTAAAATAAAATAATATAAAATATATGATAATAATAATGGTAATAATAATATAAATAAATACAAAAAAATATACAATATAACAAAACCAATATAAAGTTACCTAGTTCAATAATATGATGATAGCAATAGTAGTAATAATATAATAATAATAAAGTAGAAACTAATGATGACAATACATTAATGAGAATAATGATAGCATATTGATAATGACAATAATAAATGAATAGGATAATGATGACGATAAACTAATGAATATTAATAATAACATAAATGATAACAAAACAATCAAGAGAAATAGCAACAACCATAATAATAAAGAATGAAAGCAAATATAATATTAGCGAAAATAAGCATACAAAATATGATTATAGAGTAACAATAATATTAATTTATAAGATAACAAAGGTAGCCAAAAGGGCTAATTTGAACTTTAAACAGAAATTCGGGGCGAAAATAATAGAATAAAAAAGGAAATGGGACCAAATTGAATTTAAAATAAGAGTTAGGGGATAGATTCGAAACAAAAAAGGAGAGGGGAGGACCTATTAGAACACGCGAATAACATGGAGGGACTAAAAGGGAAATAATCCCAGCCTTTATGCGCATTATTTCAGCAGGGAATTAAATGTAATTAGGAGAAAATTATGCGGCCAGATTAAAAACAATAAAAAGAAGAACAGGGGCCTAATCCAATAGCAGCGCAAAAGAGAAGGATTGACCACATAAATAACCTATTTTAGGCGCATAGGCTCTTTTCCTTTACCCAAACGGTATTGTTTGAGTTTTATTATTTAAATCATACTTTTATTTTGAAACCATCTATGCCTTTATTTCCTTTTTTATTTTTTTTCTAAACCTAACACTTTCAGACTCCTCTATCTCTTCTCCTTCTTTTCAGCCGACAAGGCCATTTCATGCTCACCTACACGCTGCCATGGCCGGTGACCGGCGTTGCGGAGGACAAGCTTTTGAGCTCTGTCTTCAAAGCCTCTTTTGAAGACTAAACCTTCAGCCACCCAAGAACGAAGGAAAAATGGAGTTCTTTGTCCCTTTGTCGAACTCGATTACTACGACGGAGAAATCACTCCGATGGCGAGCTCGAAGGGTTCAGGTGAGCCATTCCTTCCTTTTAGTTTTTTCTTAAATAGATTTGAGAAGAGAAAAAAAGAAAATACAAAAGAAAAAATAAATAAAAAATCAAAAGAACCAAGAACACCTTTTAGTTTCCAAACTTTTTTGATTTGCTTGTATGCGTTTTGATTCCTAACATCTGTGTTACATTCATTCTTTTTGTAAGAAAAAAATCTTTTTTACAATCCGTCCCTCCCGTTTCGTTTTGACTTCTTCTTGGCTTTATAGTCGATTACAATAGTAGAAAATATTGTTTTTCTTTGTCTCTACCACTGTTCGTGTCTTGTTTCGGTTTTCTGCTCCTTGTTTGTCTTTTCTTTTGCAGGTGTGGTCAGAGGCGTGGAGGGCAGAAGGTATGGACGATGGTATGGGACACCTGTTTCGGGTGTTGTGCACCCTGAGGCCAGCACATGGAGGCAGCGGCGCAAGGCTTGTGGAGCTAGGGTTTGAATTGTTGAAAAGTTTTAAGATAGTTGGGCTAGGATTTTAACTTGGGCTTGGGTATTGGGTTAATAGGCTGATCTGATCTGGTTTGTATTTTGATTTGTAAAAGGACTGTATAAATGGACATTTTGATTTTTTTCAAAATTTGGTTTATTTATTTTAAGGCTCGGACAAAATATGGGTTCTACAGCTGCCCCTCTTTGCTTATTGCTGTGTTAACAGGAATAGAGCAAAGACTAAAAAGACCTAATTTTGCTCGGGCTTGCCGAGTTTTGAGTTCTTCGATCTGCTTCTTCTATCTGTTCACAGGGATGCCATGCTGAAATCTTCGATCTGCTTCACTGTAAGCACAGGAATGTCAGATCTGCTATCTTCGATTTGTTCCCTATAAACACAGGGATGCCAAATCTGCTATTTCCAACTTGTTCCCTATAAGCACAGGGATGCCATGCTGATCTCTTCGATCTGCTCTCCGTCTAAATGGAGATGCCAGATCTGTTATCTTGGATCTGTTTTGGTGTGGGAACATCCGAAAGTCAAATCTGCTATGTCTTCGATTTGTTCCTTGTAAGCACAAGGATGCCAAATCATCTTGATCTTGCTTCAGTATAAACATCTGAAGATCAGGTCTGCTATGTATCTGCTCTCCTTTGAAATGGAGATGCTAGACTTCGATTTGTTCTCTGACAATACAAAGACGACAAATCATCTTAGATTTGTTTCAACGTAAACACATGAAAACCAAATCAGCTATGTCTTCGATTTGTTCCTTGTAAACACAAGGATTCCAAACCATCTTGGATCCGCTTCAGCATAAACATCCGAAGGCGAGATTTGCTATGTGTCTGCTCTTCATCAAAGTGAAGATGCCAAACTTCGATTCGTTATCTGACAATACAGAGACAACAAATCATCTTAGATTTGCTTCATCGTAATCACGTGAAAGCCAAATCAGCTATGTCTTCAATTTGTTCCTTGTAAACACAAGGATGCCAAACCATCTTGGATCTGCTTCAGTGAAATCATCTGAAGGTGAGATCTGCTATGTGTCTGCTCTCCATCAAAGTGAAGATGCCAAACTTCGATTCGTTCTCTGACAATACAGAGACGACAAATCATCTTAGATTTGCTTCATCGTAATCATGTGAAAGCCAAATCAGCTATGTCTTCGATTTGCTCATTGTAAACACAAGGATGCCAAACCATCTTGGACTGTTTCAGTATAACATCTGAAGGCCAGATTTGTTATGCTGCGGCCTATTACCCTACTGCTTAAGGGATTAAGGCGCGTCATCCTGCCTGATAATTAGGATGCCATGATCGAAATGAGTCGGATGTTCCTAATTAAACATGTTATGATGCAAAATTTTACGAATATGACCCCAATCCTAGACGCGACCACTCATTCCTTCATTTGTCTTTTCAAAGCATTATTCTTACTCAACCTGTAGGCCTGTACCCTTCCTCCAATGCTACGATCCACTGAGGATGTTTGTAAAATAATCTTTTATTAAAATTGAATCATTGATTTTGTTCATTTTCCTTTTAGACTGGACGAAAGAAATTCCTCGAGTTCCTTCATCCTTTACTTATGTGAATTTCTCGAACAATTGTCCTGTTTTAGTTTCTTGTATTGTCTAGAAATTTCAGAGTAATGCGCAAAACTTCGTTTGTAAACATATTCATCTATCATTATTTCAATGCAACATGGAAGATGAATAAATCTTTAAGAATAATTGGATTTGAATGAATTAAGAAGAAAGAATACAAAGGAAATTAATCTGAAGGCCTATCTTTAGGAAGGAATAGAATCTAAAGATGGAAAACAAGATAGAAGTTAGATCCTCTAGATATCACCGCTTGAGTGTCTATACACCAGCTCCATGAAGTCTTTTTTGAGTTCAAAATGTGTTTAAAAGATCCAAAGTACTCTGTTGATTCCCCAGTTTGTAGCATTCTTTGCTCTTTGTAACAAGATCACTGTGTACTCTTCAAAATTTGAGCTGCCCTTTCAGGTTTTCAACTCAAAACCCTTTTGGTCACAAGGTACCCTTTGCGGGTTTTCACCTTGGCCTCTCCGTTTTTGATTTTTTTTTCAAGACGCCCTTTGCGGGTTTTCACCTTAGATTCTCTTCTATTTAGACAAAGTATTTTTTAACTGAGTCCGAGTTCACTGGATTAGGTAAACTTTTCCCATCCATTTCTGCTAAGATCAATGCACCAACGGAGAAAGTTTCTTCACGACATATGGCCCTTCCCAATTCGGCATCCATTTTCCTCTAAAATCTTTTTGAATAGGAAGGATCTTTTTCAGTACAAGGTCTCCCTCATGGAATTCTCTTGGTCAAACTTTCTTGTCATAAGCTCGCATCATTCGCTTCTGATACATCAGACCATGTCGAATGGTTTTTAGCCTCTTTTCTTGAATCAAGTTCAACTGGTCATACCGGGATTGAACCTACTCAGCTTCATCTAACTTTACTTCTGTCAAAATTCGAAGAGAAGGTATTTCTACTTCAATAGGTAATACTGCTTCCATCCCATAGACTAATGAGAATGGAGTTGCCCCAGTAGAGGTTCTGACAGATGTTCGGTAGGCTAGGAGTGCAAATGGCAACTTCTCATGCCAATCTCTATACGTCTCAGTCATCTTCTCTACTATTTTCTTAATATTCTTGTTAGCGGCCTCCACTGTCCCATTCAATTTTGGACGATAAGGGGAAGAATTGTGATGCTTGATCTTGAACTGGTCGCAAACCTCTGCTATCGTTTTATTGTTTAGGTTTAATGCATTTTCGGATATGATCTTCTCAGGCATTCCATACCGACAAATGATCTCCTTCTTCAAGAATCGACTCACAGCTGACTTAGTAACATTCGCATAAAAAACAGCCTCTACCTATTTTGTAAAGTAGTCAACTACTACAAAGATAAACCGATGTCCATTTGAAGCCTTCAGTGATATTGGTCCAATGACATCCATGCCCCACATGGAAAAAAGCCATGGAGAAGTCATAACATGTAGAGGTGAAGGTGGTACATGTATCTTGTCTCCATAAATCTGATATTTATGACATTTCTTGGCGTAGTTGATACAATCCCCTTCCATGGTAGACCAATAATATCCAAATCTCATGATTTGTCTAGCCATCGTGAACAATACCGGAGCATTCAACAAATACTGCTTGACCTTTTCAAAAGCATTCTGGCATTCTGGCATTCCCTATCCCAAATACCTTGATTGTGCTTTCTGGGGAGGCGAAAGATAGGATCACATTTCTCGGTTAGTTGTGAAATGAACCGAGCAATGTAATTCAACCTTCCTAGGAATCCTCAAACTTCTTTTTTAGTACGTGGTGGAGGTAATTCTCGTATGGCTCTAGCCTTGTCTGAGTCGACTTCAATTCTTTTTTCACTGACTACAAAGCCTAACAACTTTCCGGATCTGGCTCCAAAGGTACACTTTGCTGGATTAAGCTTCAACTGAAATTTTCTCAACCTTACAAACAATCTTCTCAAGACCTTAATATGCTCTTTTTCCGTACGCGACTTGGCAATCATATCATCAATTTATACCTCAATATCCTTATGCATCATGTCATGGAACAAGTTCACCATGGCCCTTTGGCACGTTGCCCCTGCGTTTTTTAGTCCAAATGGCATTACTTTATAGCAAAAGGTGCCCCACAAGGTTATAAAGGTGGTTTTATCCATGTCCTCTGGATGCATATTTATCTGGTTGTATCTTGAGAAACCATTCATAAAGGAGAACAATGAATATCTCGCTGTGTTATCTACTAAAGTGTCAATGTGGGGTAAAGGAAAATTATCCTTTGGGCTTGCTTTATTCAAGTCTCTGTAATCAACACACGTTCGTACTTTCCCATCCTTCTTGGGAACAGGCACAATGTTAGCTACCCATTCGGAGTACTTCACTTCTTGCAAGAATCCCGCATCAAACTGCTTCTTGACTTCGTCTTTTATTTTCAAAATGATATTTGGCCTTATTCTTCGCAACTTCTGTTGGACTGGCTTACAATCCTGTCCTATCGGAAGACGGTGTACCACAATGTCAGTACTTAATCCAGGCATATCCTGATATGACCAGGCGAAGATATCTTTAAACTCTCGAAGCAACTCAACTAGACCATGCCTTGTGTCCACGCCAATTAGGGTTCCGATTTTCAACTCCTTCCCTTCCTCTAGGGCTATATTCTCTATTGCCTCTTTCTCATGTAGCATGATTTGCTTCTCCTCCTGCTTAACCATTCTTAATAGATCGAGAGATACGTCACAATCTTGAACATCTTCAAAATCCTGAGGTTCCTCTAAACCTATGTCTTACTCGCTAGAAAAATTAGGAGCTGTAGTATCAGCGCTCATATCATTGATATCTAATAACCTGTGGGGGTATGAAAGAATATACAAAGAATGAATGAAACGAAGAATGATTGTTTATGTGCTATGAATAAAAGAATAAGAATTGCTAAAATTTGAAGGAATATTGGTCGATAAAAATAGAACAATACTCGTTTAAATTGATAAAAAGTTATGTTTTATTTAAATAATTATAGATGAACATAAGCCTATTTCACGAATATAATCTTACTACTCCTAGGCCCTAGAGTAATAGACATGTTTTGAGAATTAATCTGAAAAAATTCCTAAAGACTACAGGAAGGTCTTCCGCAATCCAATTATTCAGAGAGCTCCCCGGTTCATAAGGGCGAATGCCCTCGAGGCTTCCTTGCTCCGATCCTTCATTGTGCACAGCATTAACTTGATTACTTTCCTTTATCAGTAGTCCTCCTGATTTGAAGGATTTGGATATAGGCAGGAATATCATTGGTTCCCACTCCACTTCTCTTCCATTTAAACGCGCATTTCTTCTCGCTTGGCGCTTCTCTATTTCCTGCCTTTTGTGCTTGTGGTCTGGCCTGAAGCCCAAGCCAAAACGGTCATTCTTTTCAATCAGTTTTGGGATTTGAACCCCTCCTTGCAACTGTCTTCCTAGCCCTTTTCCTGGCAATGATCCTTTCCCCATCATCATTTGTAGGGCCATCCTTGTGGCTCCAGACATTTTGGGTACCGACACTTCGCTTCCTTCCAAAATGAAGGTGACATTAGTGATCTCTAAAGAGTGGAAAGAACATTTAATAACCTCTACATTTGCCTCAACATAGGGGGCCTTACTGGTAACTACCGCTATAATGTCGTCTTCCGCATTGATGGTTATTAAGCGACCATCTGTCACTAACTTTAATTTTTGGTGTAATGAAGAGGGCACCGCTCCTACTGAGTGTATCCATGGTCTCCCCAATAAAAAATTGTAGGAGGGCTTGATATCCATTACTAGGAAATCAACTTCATAGGTATTCGGCCCAATCTCCAGAGGGATATCAATTCGTCCCATTACTTTTCTTTCAGTTCCATCAAAGGCTCTTACCACATTATGACACGTTTTCATACGTGAATTGTCAATGGGCAATCTGTTCAGGGTGGATAGTGGCAGGACGTTCAGAGCAGACCCATTATCCACGAGTACACTTGGAAGTGTGTATCCTTTGCACCGAGTAGTGATGTGTAGGGCCTTGGTTGACCCTATGCCCCAAGGTGGAATTTCATCATCATTAAAATAAATGAAATTGTCAGCACTAATGTTGTTTACTAACCAGTCTAGCTTGTTAACGGATATGTCATGGGTAACATATGCTTCGTTAAGCACCTTTAAGAACGCATCTCGATGCACCTCAGAACTCAAGAGTAGGGCTAACACTGATATACGCGTTGACTGCTTGCGCAACTGCTCGACCACGCTATACTCGCTATGTTTCAGGAATTTTAGAAACTCCTTAGCCTCTTCCTCCTTTACCGGCTCATTGATGAGTACTTCAGTTTCCTTTTCCCTTTCAGCCTTGACATCTTTTGTCTTTGCGGGCTCTAGTCTGATATTCCCCCCGTCATAACGTTTCCCACTTCGTGTATGAGAACCTTCATTTTGCGTGCCCCTGGACGCGCTAGCTATACTCTCCCCCTCAAGTATTGTTATATTGCAGTCATAGCTCCATGGCACCCTCCTGTCATCCTTATAAGGGAAATGATTGGGTTTATGGATGACTATTTTGGGCCTAGTTTGCGACCCCTCCTCATTATTCCCTGGCAAGGAAATAATAATTCTCGGTTGGTTGGTTCTTTGTCATTTATTCTCCAGCACACATATTTGTCCTTCATAAGAACTACCCTCAGAAACCTGCAACTCATTGTTAACTATAAGGCCTTGTACCATGACCTTAAATTCTTCACAATTTTTGATCATATGACCCACCTCACCATGGAACTCACAATGGTTCTCTATTACTTCTCTTCCTTTTCTAGAGGTCAGTATACCTCTCTTTACCATCTCCTCCCATATTACCTTCTTAGGTGTCTTCACCTCAATGTCTTCATTGATTTTTTTTCTTTGTTTCATCAATGGCATTCACTCATTGATTGCTATGATCCGGTAACGGGCTTTCAGTATTAAGGGTACTATCAAATTTTACAACCCCAATTTTGATGAGCCTCTCCACGACCTTCTTGAACCCAGTGCAGTTTTCAATTGAATGCCCCGATATTCCCGCGTGATATTCACATTTAGCATTTGCATTATACCATTTGGGGTAAGGTGGCTGCAGCGGTTTCAAGTGAAATGGAGCAACGGCATGTGCATCGTATAAGCTTTCATAAAGTTCACGATATGTCACAGGGATAGGATTGAGTTGCATACTCTCCGAATTCTGTCTCGTATTCGATTCTTGTCTTTGAGTATTTTATTGCTTACCCGTAGCTGCTTTAGGTTGTCCAACTGTGATTGCCCTGGAATTGAAGCTACTCATGTTGTTTACCTCATTGTCTTTTCTCCTTGGGGCCGATCTTTTAGCCACTTCCCCCTTGATTTTACCGCCTCTCACGGCATTCTCAATCATCTCACCCGCCATAATTATATCCGCGAAACTTTTTGTGGTACTTCCAATCACTTGTGTGATGAATGGCGCCTTCAAAGTATTAATAAATAACATGGTGGTTTTCTTTTCCAACAATGGTGGTTGTACTTACATTGCCACCTCCCTCCATCGTTGTGAATATTGCCTAAAACTCTCATTAGGTTTTTTCTCCATGTTTTGAAGTGTGATCCTATCTGGCGTCATATCAGTCACATGGTTTTACTGTTGCATGAAAGCCTATGCAAGATCTCTCCATGAACTGATTCTTGCACGGCTCAACTGATTGTACCACCTAGCCGCCGCTCCCACTAGGCTGTCCTGAAAGCAATGGACCAATAGGTGATCGTTGTTCACATAACCAGTCATTCTTCTACAAAACATTGTTATATGTGCCTCTGGGCAAGTAGTCCCGTTGTACTTTTCAAACTCTGGCATCTTAAATTTATGAGGAAGCACCAAATCTAGAACCAAACTTAAGTCTTTGGCATCAATCCCATGATGACTGCCAGCACCTTCTAAAACCCTAAACTTCTCCTCTAGCCACTTGCAACAATCTTCCAATTGTTTTGAGGATTTATTGGCCATTCTTTCCTTCTCTATTAAATCCAGATCAGGAGTAATAGGGTTGATCGAGTTATCACCCAAATTATTTCCCAACCCAGATGGGAGATTTATGGGGATTCCAACATCCACTGGCCCATGTTGAGGCCTCAATGTGGCAGATGGCCTTCTAGGAGGTGCCTCGGTCTGCAGGGGCACATGAAGCGGGGTAAAACCCGGAGGAGAACCTTCATTCTCTTCTTCAGTGATCGCCGTGGGAGTTTTTCCTTTATCAATGGCTCTCAGCAGCTGAGCCATTTCACCCATCATTTTCTCTGAGCCACTTGCATCTGCTCCCTCATTTCATTCTACATTTTGGCCAATTGCTCTTGCATTTGATCTTGCATATCTTTTTGTAATTGCTCGAACCTTTGATCCATGTTCTTAGTTTTAGTACGAGTACCGTAAGGATGTGTGATTTCCAGGTTTTCTTTTCTACCTTTGGAAAGTAAACTTTAACTAATCAGGGTCTTTCTATAACTTTGAATGCAAATGATGTGATGAAATGTTATGAGATGCAAATGCATGAATGCAAAAAGAATATCGATTCTGGTTCAACTTCATTTAGAAAATTTTATTTAGAAAAAGAATATCTTTACATATAAGAGGATTACAAATACGCTTTCGCCCTAAGGCCCAAAGCTTTAACTCTATCTAATAAAAGGGCTAACTCTCGTCCTACATCTGACGATGATGAATACATCAGACTCAAAACGCCAGCTTGAATTGCCAAGTCTTGCACATACTCAGCAACCTCTCGAATCTGGGCTATGGCTTCACCAATGACATGATCCATTTTTCTAACCTGTTCTTTAGCCTGGTGTAGCTCTCCCCTCAGATAATCTTCTTGCGCATTGAGCTGCTCAACCCGGAGTTCACCGTCATGCCACGCTTCCTCCAAATCTTCAACCTTGCTTCTTATCTCCTTTAACTCGACCGTAGAATTATGGTTTTGGTGCCAACGCAGAGATTTTCCAAGTTCCATTACCTTGGTCTTCAATCCTTTATTCTCTTCCTCTAATGCCAAATTCTGCACTTGTATCTCTTGGAATTTCCTCTCCAGGTACTCAGCTCTAGCCTTTTCCTCTTGGACCACCTTCTGCAACTGATCTGAAGATCCTCCTACTTTCGCCCTCCTCAAGGCTACTTGTGCCCTTTTGTAATGCTCCTTTAGATCATCTCGATCTTCCTCAATCTATCTTTTTTCTTTCCTCTCTTTCTCGACTTTCATATTTTGAACATCAACTTCTAAACTCAAGTACATCTTTTCTTCCTCGAGCTTTGCTACCCTCCTCTCGAATTCCAAGCTTTGTCTCTCGAACTCCTGCTTTATAATTTCTAACTCTGAGGGCCTTACTTGCAAATATTCCTCTATTGGTCGAGCTCCTTCCATACTTGGCTTAGGGATATTATCATTAACCCTTCTACCTCTCCATTTTACGCATTTCAGTGTCGTAGCGGGGCTAATAGCTACTCCTCTCAATCGACAAGTCTTCTTCCAAGCACGAGAAACTTCACTAACCCTCCTCTTGTAATCGGCTCCTCTATATACAAACTCACTTTGAGCTAACCCCTGAGTCGCTGGTATGAACTGTCTCAATCCATGCTGCCTCAGTATGAGCAAAGGGACATAGCCAATGGCACCACAAATTCCCAATAGGGGTACCCAATCAAAACTACCACATCGATAAAGAACCTCACCAGGCGTAATCCACGGAGCCCTCCACTCGACATCTTTCGACTGAAGGTTCTGAAGTAGCGCTGTCTAATTCTCTTCTGGAACATCAACTCTCCTGGTTGAAGCTACTATATCTTTCAACGGTGAGTAATCCTCAAAGAAAACTCGACAAACCACCCTATCTATCAACCAGAAATGACCGTAGAACCAAGCCAAAAGCAACTGAGCACACCTTATGAACTTACCAGCACCAGCCCTCCTACATGAACCTAAAGACCTAAATGTTTCCGCCAAAATTGCAGGAACAGAAGTGACCTTTTTACTGAGTCGATGAAAAAGATCCGTGGTTGCCTCATCCACATATCCCAAAGCCCTAGGGAAAACCATCAATCCATATAAACTTAAGGCAAAAACGTCTACCTTCTTTGTCTCATCAGGGTGTGTCAGAATCAAATCTTTCAAAGCGTCTCACGAAATGCACTTGCACTCACCCTTTTTTTAATTCGGGCTGTGGCCCACTGCTCGCTCATCCCTGTAATAATCATCAATTTCTTCCAAAAGGTAGGGACACAGAGAGCTCGGGAATAGATCCCATCATTCTGAAACCGGGGACAACGAAGTAAAGCAGTCTACTCTTTCACAGTAGGTACCATGTCTACTTCCCCAAAAGTGAAGCAACTGTACGCCGGGTTCTAAAACTGAGCAAGGGCTCGGAATAAGTGCTCGTCTATCTGAACATCAAGCAAGTAAGGTAAGTCTCCATAGTTACCGTAGAATAACTGCTTGGTCCCATTGCCCCATTGATCCCAAATTTCCTTAAGCTCTTGGAGATTATTCTGCGTGACGCTAATACGAGTGTAATCTGACAACTCTGATATGTATCCCTCAGCTATACTATCTCCCTTTTCTAGTTGAGTTTGCTCGGACCATCTATGGAGCCACTAATCTGTCGAAACCTTTTTCAATCCGAGTTTTGGAAAATGGGAATCAATTTTAAAAAATGAAAACGGGAGTCGTCACCAATCTTTTTAGGTGTGATCGGATCACCTTTAAAACATTTTATTTTAAAATTATTAGTTTTGGTCCACGAAATAAAAAAGAATGGGTTCGGGAGTCGATTACGTACGAGGAAGGATTAGCACCCTCGTAACGCCCAAAAATTGGTACCTAATTGATTATCAAATGTCTTGAATGTCGGAAATTAAAAAAAAATTAAGATGTAGTACTCTTTAAAATATTTTAAATTTGAAAATTGGGATTCGATCGCGTCAAAGTATTGACATTAAGTTAACCTTTTTTGAAATTCCTATTTCGGAACAGCAAAACGCTATATCCAATAAGTTAGGACATATTGCTTTGAGATTCCAAGATAGTGGCTTGCATTTATAAAACCTCTAAAAAAACTCAAAAGGGTACTTAATTATTTGAATTCAACGAGAAAAGTGGTAACCGAATAAGTTAGGGCACTACTTTCTCGAAATTTTCAAACACCAAGCATTGCCTTTATCCTTTTTGAAATCCTTGAAGTCTCATTTTTAAAACCGGTGCATGAAGGAGCGCGTTAACATGATAAAACATAACATACAAGATAGTGTCGTAACCATTTTTTGAAAACGGGATCGACTTTGGTTTTGAAAGTGAAAATTAAAATGGGTTTTTTTGTTTGAAGTAAAATAAAGTGATCTAAATTGAAAGAATGTATTGGGGCTTAATATACGATACGATGCTATGAAATAAAAATATAATAATGGGCATAGAATGATAATATATGAATAAGAATATTACTAGGGAATGACAATAATGTGAACATGAATAAACAAATTAAAGAACACGTAATGGCAATAATTTCTCGACATACATCATTTAAAAGACAACACTAATAATCAAAAGAATGAAATAATATAAAACAATTTGAAATAAATAATTAAACAATTTTGACTAAGTAATATATAAAAATGAGTTTAAAATAGATATTATAAAGACATAATTTTAAGTAAGTAGTATAAAATAATTTAAAATTATTAACATACAAAACAATTTAAGGTAAAATAAAGCGATTTGAAATGAATAACATATGACAGTTTAAAATAATATAAAAAGGTCTAAAATAAATAATATATATATAATATTAAAGTGAATAATATACATAATAATTTAAAATACAAAAATGTATATAAAAGTTTCAAAATAAACAATATGTATAATAGTTTAAAAGAAATAACATATGTAAAATAAAATAATATAAAATATATGATAATAATAATGGTAATAATAATATAAATAAATACAAAAAATATACAATATAGCAAAACCAATATAAAGTTACCTAGTTCAATAATATGATGATAGCAATAGTAATAATATAATAATAATAAAGTAGAAACTAATGATGACAATACATTAATGAGAATAATGATAGCATATTGATAATGACAATAATAAAGTGATAGGATAATGATGACGATAAACTAATGAATATTAATAATAACATAAATGATGACAAAACAATCAAGAGAAATAGCAACAATCATAATAATAAAGAATGAAAGAAAATATAATAATAATAGCGAAAATAAGCATACAAAATATGATTATAGAGTAACAATAATATCAATTTATAAGATAACAAAGGTAGCCAAAAGGGCTAATTTGAACTTTAAACAGAAATTCGGGGCGAAAGTAATAGAATAAAAAAGGAAATGGGACCAAATTGAATTTAAAACAAGAGTTAAGGGATAGATTCGAAACAAAAAAGGAGAGGGGAGGACCTATTAGAACACGCGAATAACATGGAGGGACTAAAAGGGAAATAATCCCAGCCTTTATGCTCATTATTTCAGCAGGGACTCAAATGTAATTAGGAGAAAATTATGCGGCCAGATTAAAAATAATAAAAAGAATAACAGGGGCCTAATCCAATAGTAGCGCAGAAGAGAAGGATTGGCCACATAAATAACCCATTTTAGGCGCATAGGCTCTTTTCCTTTACCCAAACGGCATTGTTTTTTTATTATTTAAATCATACTTTTATTTTGAAACCATCTATGCCTTTATTTCCTTTTTTATTTTTTTTCTAAACCTAACACTTCAGACTCCTCTATCTCTTCTCCTTCTTTTCAGCCGACAAGGCCATTTCATGCTCACCTACACGCTGCCATGGCCGGTGACCGGCGTTGCGGAGGACGAGCTTTTGAGCTCTGTCTTCAAAGCCTCTTTTGAAGACTAAACCTTCAGCCACCCAAGAACGAAGGAAAAACGGAGTTCTTTGTCCCTTTTTCGAACTCGATTACTACGACGGAGAAATCACTCCGATGGCGAGCTCGAAGGGATTCAGGTGAGCCATTCCTTCCTTTTAGTTTTTTCTTAAACAGATTCGAGAAGAGAAAAAAAAAGAAAATACAAAAGAAAAAAAATAAATAAAAAATCAAAAGAACCAAGAACACCTTTTAGTTTCCAAACTTTTTTGATTTGCTTGTATGCATTTTGATTCCTAACATCTATGTTACATTCCTTCTTTTTGTAAGAAAAAAATCTTTTTTACAATCCGTCCCCCCCGTTTCGTTTTGAATTCTTCTTGGCTTTATAGCTGATTACAATAGTAGAAAAATATTGTTTTTCTTTGTCTCTACCACTGTTCGTGTCTTGTTTCAGTTTTCTGCTCCTTGTTTGTCTTTTCTTTTGCAGGTGTGGTCAGAGGCGTGGAGGGCAGAAGGTATGGACGATGGTATGGGACGCCTGTTTGTGCACCCTGAGGCCAGCACATGGAGGCAGCGGCGCAAGGCTTGTGGAGCTAGGGTTTGAATTGTTGAAAAGTTTTAAGATAGTTGGGCTAGGATTTTGACTTGGGCTTGGGTATTGGGTTAATAGGCTGATCTGGTTTGTATTTTGATTTGTAAAAGGACTATATAAATGGACATTTTGATTTTTTTCAAAATTTGGTTTATTTATTTTAAGGCTCGGGCAAAATATGGGTTCTACAGCTGCCCCTTGCTCATTGCTGTGTTAACAAGAATAGAGCAAAGACTAAAAAGACCCAATTTTGCTTGGGCTTGCCGAGTTTTGAGTTCTTCGATCTGCTTCTTCGATCTGTTCACAGAGATGCCATGCTGAAATCTTCGATCTGCTTCACTGTAAGCACAGGAATGTCAGATCTGCTATCTTCGATTTGTTCCCCATAAACACAAGGATGCCAAATCTGCTATTTCCAACTTGTTCCCTATAAGCTCAGGGATGCCATGCTGATCTCTTCGATCTGCTATCCGTCTAAATGGAGATGCCAGATCTGTTATCTTGGATCTGTTTTGGTGTAGGAACATCCGAAAGTCAAATCTGCTATGTCTTTGATTTGTTCCTTGTAAGCACAAGGATGCCAAATCATCTTGGATCTTGTTTCAGTATAAACATCTGAAGATCAGGTCTGCTATGTATCTGCTCTCCATTGAAATGGAGATGCCAGACTTCGATTTGTTCTCTGACAATACAGAGACGACAAATCATCTTAGATTTGTTTCAACGTAAACACGTGAAAACCAAATCAGCTATGTCTTCGATTTGTTCCTTGTAAACACAAGGATTCCAAACCATCTTGGATCCGTTTCAGCATAAACATCCGAAGGAGAGATCTGCTATGTGTCTGCTCTTCATCAAAGTGAAGATGCCAAACTTTGATTCGTTCTCTGACAATACAGAGACGGCAAATCATCTTAGATTTGCTTCATCGTAATCACGTGAAAGCCAAATCAGCTATGTCTTCAATTTGTTCCTTGCAAACACAAGGATGCCAAACCATCTTGGATCTGCTTCAGTGAAATCATCTGAAGGTAAGATCTGCTATGTGTCTGCTCTCCATCAAAGTGAAGATGCCAAACTTCGATTCGTTCTCTGACAATACAGAGACGACAAATCATCTTAGATTTGCTTCATCGTAATCATGTGAAAGCCAAATCAGCTATGTCTTCGATTTGCTCATTGTAAACACAAGGATGCCAAACCATCTTGGATCTGTTTCAGTATAACATCTGAAGGCCAGATTTGTTATGCTGCAGCCTATTACCCTACTGCTTAAGGGATTAAGGCGCGTCATCCTGCCTGATAATTAGGATGCCATGATCGAAATGAGTCGGATGTTCCTAATTAAACATGTTATGATGCAAAATTTTACAAATATGACCCCAATCCTAGACGCGACCACTCATTCATTCATTTGTCTTTTCAAAGCATTATTCTTGCTCAACCTGTAGGCCTGTACCCTTCCTCTAATGCTACGATCCACTGAGGATGTTTGTAAAATAATCTTTTATTAAAATTGAATCATTGATTTTGTTCATTTTCCTTTTAGACTGGACGAAAGAAATTCCTCGAGTTCCTTCATCCTTTACTTATGTGAATTTCTCGAACAATTGTCCTGTTTTAGTTTCTTGTATTGTCTAGAAATTTCAGAGTAATGCGCAAAACTTCGTTTGTAAACATATTCATCTATCATTATTTCAATGCAACATGAAAGACGAATAAATTTTTAAGAATAATTGGATTTGAATGAATTAAGAAGAAAGAATACAAAGGAAATTAATTTGAAGGCCTATCTTTAGGAAGAAATAGAATTTAAAGATGGAAAACAAGATAGAAGTTAGATCCTCTAGATATCACCGCTTAAGTGCCTATACACCAGCTCCATGAAGTCTTTCTTGAGTTCAAAATGTGTTTAAAAGATCCCAAGTACTCTGTTGATGCCCCAGTTTGTAGCATTCTTCGCTCTTTGTAACAAGATCACTGTGTACTCTTCAAAATTTGAGTTGCCCTTTCAGGTTTTCAACTCAAAACCCTTTTGGTCACAAGGAGCCCTTTGCGGGTTTTCACCTTAGATTCTCTTCTTCTTTAGACAAAGTATTTTTTAACTGAGTCCGAGTTCACTGGATTAGGTAAACTTTTCCCATCCATTTCTGCTAAGATCAATGCACTACCAGAGAAAGCTTTCTTCATGACATACGGCCCTTCCCAATTCGGCATCCATTTTCCTCTAAAATCCTTTTGAATAGGAAGGATCATTTTCAGTACAAGGTCTCCCTCATGGAATTCTCTTGGTCAAACTTTCTTGTCATAAGCTCGCATCATTCGCTTCTAATACATCAGACCATGTCGAGTGGCTTTTAGCCTCTTTTCTTCAATCAAGTTCAACTGGTCATACCGGGATTGAACCCATTCAGCTTCATCTAACTTTACTTCTGTCAAAATTCGAAGAGAAGGTATTTCTACTTCAATAGGTAATACTGCTTCCATCCCAAAGACTAACGAGAATGAAGTTGCCCCAGTAGAGGTTCTGACAGATGTTCGGTAGTCTAGGAGTACAAATGGCAACTTCTCATGCCAATTTCTATACGTCTCAGTCATCTTCCCCGCTATTTTCTTAATATTCTTGTTAGCGGCCTCCACTGCCCCATTCATTTTTGGACGATAAGGGGAAGAATTGTGATGCTTGATCTTGAACTGGTCGCAAACCTCTGCTATCGTTTTGTTGTTTAGGTTCAATACATTGTCGGATATGATCTTCTCAAGCATTCCATACCGACAAATGATCTCCTTCTTCAAGAATCGACTCACAGCTGACTTAGTAACATTCGCATAAAAAGCAGCCTCTACCCATTTTGTAAAGTAGTCAACTACTACAAAGATAAACCGATGTCCATTTGAAGCCTTCGGTGATATTGGTCCAATGACATCCATGCCCCACATGTAAAAAGGCCATGGAGAAGTTATAACATGTAGAGGTGAAAGTGGTACATGTATCTTGTCTCCATAAATCTGACATTTATGACATTTCTTGGCGTAGTTGATACAATCCCCTTCCATGGTAGACCAATAATATCCAAATATCATGATTTGTCTAGCCATCGTGAACCCATTTGCATGTGTCCCGCATATGCCTTCATGAACTTCTTCTAAAATTAGCTTAACTTCCACGGGATCAACACATCTCAAAAGTACTTGGTCTTTCCTTCTCTTGTACAGGATATCCCCGTCCAAGACATAGTCGCAAGCTAACCTTCTCAATGTTCGTTTGTCATTTTCACTGGCTTGTTCAGGGTATTTATGATCCCTCACATACCATAATATATCCTGATACCAAGGGTTATCATCCTCTTCTTCCTTCTCAATGTTGCAACAATGTGCTAGAGCCTCGTAGACACTCATTTGAATTAGTCTTATCTCTTCTTCTTGATTCGCCTTAATCATTGAGGCCAAGGTTGCTAAAGCATCTGCCATCTGATTTTCATCTCGTGGGAGATAATTGAAGGTGATGTCATCAAACTCCTCAAGTAACCCTAAAACTACCTTTCAATAATTGATCAATTTAGGGTCCCTTGTTTCCCATTCACCTCTAAGCTAATAAACAACCAACGTCGAATCCCCATATACTTCTAGGGTTTTTACACCTCGCTCTATAGCTGCTTGAAGTCCCATGATGCATGCTTCATATTCAGCCATATTGTTTGTGCAATCAAAGTCTAACTTGCACATAAAAGGATAATGATCGCCATTCGGAGATTCCAAGACTGCTTTAATTCTATTTCTGACTGCATTAGAAGCCCCATCAAAATTGAGCCTCCAAGAAGAATTTTCAGTCATTGCTATACACATCAACTCCTTATTTGGAAAATCGAAGTTTAATGGCTCATAATCCTCTAGACCCCTATTGGCCAAGAAATCCGCTACCACACTTCCTTTTATAGCCTTCTGACTTATGTAGATTATATCAAATTCTGAAAGCAAAATTTTCCATCTCGCTATTCTTCCATTCAGAGCCGTTGACTCCATCATGTATTTCAATGGATCAAGCTTTAAGATGGGCCAAGTGGTATGGTATAGCATGTACTGCCTTTTTCTCCGAGTTGTCCAAATCAGAGCACAACATAACTTTTCAATCGGTGAATATCTCATCTCACAGTCAGTGAACTTCTTACTGAGATAATAGATTGCCTTCTCCTTTTTTCCTGACTCATCATGCTGACCAAGCACACATCCCATAGAATTACTAAACACTGATAAGTACAGTATTAATGGTTTATCTGGGCTGGGTGGAGACAATACCGGAGCATTCAACAAATACGGCTTGACCTTTTCAAAAGCTTTCTAACATTCCCCATCCCAAATACCTTGATTGTGCTTTCTGAGGAGGCGAAAGATACGATCACATTTCTCGGTTAGTTGTGAAATGAACCGAGCAATGTAATTCAACCTTCCTAGGAATCCTCGAACTTCTTTTTGAGTACGTGGTGGAGGTAATTCTCGTATGGCTCTGGCCTTGTCTGAGTCAACTTCAATTCCTTTTTCACTGACTACAAAGCCTAACAACTTTCCGGATCTGGCTCCAAAGGTACACTTTGCTGGATTAAGCTTCAACTGAAATTTTCTCAACCTTACAAACAATCTTCTCAAGACCTCAATATGCTCTTTTTCCGTACCCGACTTGGCAATCATATCATCAATTTATACCTCAATATCCTTATGCATCATGTCGTGGAACAAGTTCATCATGGCCCTTTGGTACGTTGCCCCTGCGTTTTTTAGTCCAAATGACATTACTTTATAGCAAAAGGTGCCCAAAAGGTTATAAAGGTGGTTTTATCCATGTCCTCTGGATGCATCTTTATCTGGTTGTATCCTGAGAAACCATCCATAAAGGAGAACAATGAATATCCCGCTGTGTTATCTACTAAAGTGTCAATGTGGGGTAATGGAAAATTATCCTTTGGGCTTGCTTTATTCAAGTCTATGTAATCAACACACATTCGTACTTTCCTATCCTTCTTGGGAATAGACACAATGTTAGCTACCCATTCGGAGTACTTCACTTCTTGCAAGAATCCCGCATCAAACTGCTTCTTGACTTCATCTTTTATTTTTAAAACGATATTTGGCCTCATTCTTCGCAACTTCTGTTGGACTGGCTTACAATCCTGTCCTATCGGAAGACGATGTACCACAATGTCAGTACTCAATCCATGCATATCCTGATATTACCAGGCGAAGATATCTTTAAACTCTCGAAGCAACTCAACCAGACCATGCCTTGTGTCCACGCCAATTAGGGTTTCGATTTTCAACTCCTTCCCTTCCTCTAGGACTATATTCTCTATTGCCTCTTTCTCATGTGGCACGATTTGCTTCTCCTCCTGCTTAACCATTCTTAACAGATCGAGAGATACGTCACAATCTTGAACTTCTTCAAAATCCTGATGTTCCTCTAAACCCATGTCTTGCTCGCTAGAAAAATTAGGAGCTGTAGTATCAGCGCTCATATCATTGATATCTAGGGACCTGTGGGGGTATGAAAGAATATACAAAGAATGAATGAATCGAAGAATGATTGTTTATGTGCTATGAATTAGAGAATAAGAATTGCTAGAACTTGAAGGAATATTGGTCGATAAAAATAGAACAATACTCGTTTAAATTGATAAAAAGTTATGTTTTATTTAAATAATTATAGATGAACATAAGCCTATTTCACGAATATAATCTTACTACTCCTAGGCCCTAGAGTAATAGACAAGTTTTGAGAATTACTTTGAAAAAATTCCTAAAGACTACAGGAAGGTCTTCCGCAATCCAATTATTCAGAGAGCTCCCCGGTTCATAAGGGCGAATGCCCTCGAGGCTTCCTTGCTCCGATCCTTCATTGTGCACAGCATTAACTTGATTACTTTCCTTTATCAGTAGTCCTCCTGATTTGAAGGATTTGGATATAGGCGGGAATATCATTGGTTCCCACTCCACTTCTCTTCCATTTAAACGCGCATTTTTTCTCGCTTGGCGCTTCTCTATTTCCTGCCTTTTGTGCTTGTGGTCTGGCCTGAAGCCCAAGCCAAAACGGTCATTCTTTTCAATCAGTTTTGGGATTTGAACCCCTCCTTGCAACTGTCTTCCTAGCCCTTTTCCTGGCAATGATCCTTTCCCCATCATCATTTGTAGGGCCATCATTGTGGCTCCAGACATTTTGGGTACCGGCACTTCGCTTCCTTCCAAAATGAAGGTGACATTAGTGATCTCTAAAGAGCGGAAAGAACATTTAATAACCTCTTCATTTGCCTCAACATAGGGGGCCTTACTGGTAACTACCGCTATAATGTCGTCTTCCGCATTGATGGTTATTAAGCGACCATCTGTCACTAACTTTAATTTTTGGTGTAATGAAGAGGGCACCGCTCCTACTGAGTGTATCCATGGTCTCCCCAATAAACAATTGTAGGAGGGCTTGATATCCATTACTAGGAAATCAACTTCATACGTATTCGGCCCAATCTCCAGAGGGATATCAATTCGTCCCATTACTTTTCTTTCAGTTCCATCAAAGGCTCTTACCACATTATAACACGTTTTCATACGTGAATTGTCAATGGGCAATCTGTTCAGGGTGGATAGCGGCAGGACGTTCAGAGCAGACCCATTATCCACGAGTACACTTGGAAGTGTGTATCCTTTGCACCGAGTAGTGATGTGTAGGGCCTTGGTTGACCCTATGCCCCAAGGTGGAATTTCATCATCATTAAAATAAATGAAATTGTCAGCACTAATGTTGTTTACTAACCAGTCTAGCTTGTTAACGGATATGTCATGGGTAACATATGCTTCGTTAAGCACCTTTAAGAACGCATCTCGATGCACCTCAGAACTCAAGAGTAGGGCTAACACTGATATACGCGTTGACTGCTTGCGCAACTGCTCGACCACGCTATACTCGCTATGTTTCAGGAATTTTAGAAACTCCTTAGCCTCTTCCTCCTTTACCGGCTCATTGATGAGTACTTCAGTTTCCTTTTCCCTTTCAGCCTTGACATCTTTTGTCTTTGCGGGCTCTAGTCTGATATTCCCCCCGTCATAACGTTTCCCACTTCGTGTATGAGAACCTTCATTTTGCGTGCCCCTGGACACGCTAGCTATACTCTCCCCTCAAGTATTGTTATATTGCAGTCATAGCTCCATGGCACCCTCCTGTCATCCTTATAAGGGAAATGATTGGGTTTATGAATGACTATTTTGGGCCTAGTTTGCGACCCCTCCTCATTATTCCCTGGCAAGGAAATAATAATTCTCGGTTGGTTGGTTCTTTGTCATTTATTCTCCAGCACACATATTTGTCCTTCATAAGAACTACCCTCAGAAACCTGCAACTCATTGTTAACTATAAGGCCTTGTACCATGACCTTAAACTCTTCACAATTTTTGATCATATGACCCACCTCCCTATGGAACTCACAATGGTTCTCTATTACTTCTCTTCCTTTTCTAGAGGTCAGTATACCTCTCTTTACCATCTCCTCCGATATTACCTTCAAAGGTGTCTTCACCTCAGCAATGTCTTCCTTGATTTTTCTTTTCTTTGTTTCATCAATGGCATTCACTCCTTGATTGCCATGATCCGGTAATGGGCTTTCAGTATTAGGGGTACTATCAAATTTCACAACCCTAATTTTGATGAGCCTCTCCACGACCTTCTTGAACCCAGTGTATTTTTCAATTGAATGCCCCGATATTCCCGCGTGATATTTACATTTAGCATTTGCATTATACCATTTGGGGTAAGGTGGCTGCAGCGGTTTCAAGTGAAATAGAGCAACGGCATGTGCATCGTATAAGCTTTGATAAAGCTCATGATATGTCACAGGGATAGGAGTGAATTGCATCCTCTCCGAATTCTGTCTCGTACCCGATGCCTGTCTTTGAGTATTTTGTTGCTCACCTGTAGCTGCTTTAGGTTGTCTAACTGTGATTGCCCTGGAATTGAAGCTATTCATGTTGTTTACCTCATTGTCTTTTCTCATTGGGGTCGATCTTTTAACCACTTCCCCCTTGATTTTACCGCCTCTCACGGTATTCTCAATCATCTCACCCGCCATAACTATATCCGTGAAAGATTTTGTGGTACTTCCAATCATATGTGTGATGAATGGCGCCTTCAAAGTATTAATAAATAACATGGTGGTTTCCTTTTCCAACAATGGTGGTTGTACTTGCATTGCCACCTCCCTCCATCGTTGTGCATATTGCCTAAAACTCTCATTAGGTTTTTTCTCCATGTTTTGAAGTGTGATCCTATCTTGCGTTATATCAGTCACATGGTTATACTGTTGCACGAAAGCCTGTGCAAGATCTCTCCATGAACTGATTCTTGCACGGCTCAACTGATTGTACCACCTAGTCGCCGCTCCCACTCCGTCCTAAAAATAATGGACAATTAGTTGATCGTTGTTCACATAACCAGTTATTCTTCTACAAAACATTGTTATGTGTGCCTCTGGGCAAGTAATCCCGTTGTACTTTTCAAACTCTGGCATCTTAAATTTATGAGGAAGCACCAAATCTGGAACCAAACTTAAGTCTTTGGCATCAATCCTATGATGATTGCCAGCGCCTTCTAAAACCCTAAACTTCTCCTCTAGCCACTTGCAACCATCTTCCAATTGTTTTGAGGATTCAGTGGCCATTCTTTCCTTCTCCATTAAATCCAGATCAAGAGTAATAGGGTTGATCGAGCTATCACCCAAATTATTTCCCAACCCAGATGGGAAATTTATGAGGATTCCAGCATCGACTGGCCCATGTTGAGGCCTCACTGTGACAGATGGCCTTCTAGGAGGTGCCTCGGTCTGCAGGGGCACATGAAGCGGGGTAAAACCCGGAGGAGGACCTTCATTCTCTTCTTCAGTGATCACTATGGGAGCTTTTCCATTATCAATGGCTCTCAGCAGCTGAGCCATTTCACCCATCATGTTTCTCTGAGCCTCTTGCATCTGCTCCCTCATTTCATTCTGCATTTTGGCCAACTGCTCTTGCATTTGATCTTGCATATCTTTTTGTAATTGCTCGAACCTTTGATCCATGTTCTTAATTTTAGTATGAGTGCCGTAAGGATGTGTGATTTTTAGGTTTTCTTTTCTACCTTTGGAAAGTAAACTTTAACTAATCAAGGTCTTTCTATAACTTTGAATGCAAATGCTGTGATGAAATGTTATGAGATGCAAATGCATGAATGCAAAAAGAATATCGATTCTGGTTCAACTTCATTTAGAAAATTTTATTTAGAAAAAGAATATATTTACATATAAGAGGATTACAAATACGCTTTCGCCCTAAGGCCCAAAGCTTAAATCTATCTAATAAAAGGGCTAACTCTAGTCCTACATCTGACGATGATGAATACATCAGACTCAAAACGCCAGCTTGAATTGCCAAGTCTTGCACATACTCAGCAACCTCTCGAATCTAGGCTATGGCTTCACCAATGACATGATCCCTTTTTCTAACCTGTTCTTTAGCCTGGTGTAGCTCTCCTCTCAGATAATCCTCTTGCACCTTGAGCTGCTCAACCCAGAGTTCACCGTCATGCCACGCCTCCTCCAAATCTTCAACCTTGCTTCTTAGCTCCTTTAACTCGACCGTAGAATTATGGTTTTGGTGCCAACGCAGGGATTTTCCAAGTTCCATTACCTTGGTCTTCAATCCTTTATTCTCTTCCTCTAATACCAAATTCTGCACCTACATCTCTTGGAATTTCCCCTCCCAGTACTCAGCTCTAGCCTTTTCCTCTTGGACCTCCTTCTGCAACTGATATGAAGATCCTCCTACTTTCGCCCTCCTCAAGGCTACTTGTGCCCTTTTGTAATGCTCCTTTAGATCATCTCGATCTTCCTCAATCTTTCTTTTTTCTTTCCTCTCTTTCTTGACTTTCATCTTTTGAACATCAACTTCTAAACTCAAGTACATCTTTTCTTCCTCGAGCTTTGCTACCCTCCTCTCGAATTCCAAGCTTTGTCTCTCGAACTCCTGCTTTATAATTTCTAACTCTGAGGGCCTTACTTGCAAATATTCCTCTATTGGTTGAGCTCCTTCCATACTTGGCTTAGGGATATTATCATTAACCCTTCTACCTCTCTATTTTATGTATTCCGGTGTCGTAGCGGGGCTAATAGCTGCTCCTCTCAATCGACAAGTCTTCTTCCAAGCACTAGAAACTTCACTAACCCTCCTCTTGTAATCGGCTCCTCTATATACAAACTCACTTTCAGCCAACCCCTGAGTCGCTGGTATGAACTGTCTCAATCCATGCTGCCTCAGTATGAGCAAAGGGGCATAGCCAATGGCACCCCAAATTCCCAATAGGGTTACCCAATCAAAACTACCGCATCGGTAAAGAACCTCACCAGGCGTAATCCACGGAGCCCTCCATTCGACATCTTTAAACTGAAGGTTCTAAAGTAGCGCTGTCCAATTCTCTTCTGGAACATCAACTCTCCTGGTTGAAGCTACTATATCTTTCAACGGTGAGTAATCCTCAAAGAAAACTCGACAAACCACCCTATCTATCAACCAGAAATGACTGTAGAACCAAGCCAAAAGCAACTGAGCACACCCTATGAACCTGCCAGCACCAGCCCTCCTATATGCACCTAAAGACCTAAATGTTTCCGCCAAAATTGCAGGGACAGAAGTGACCTTTTTACTGAGTCGATGAAAAAGATCCGTGGTTGCCTCATCCACATATCCCAAAGCCCTATGGAAAACCATCAATCCATATAAACTTAAGGCGAAAACATCTACCTTCTTTGTCTCATCAGGGTGTGTTAGAATCAAATCTTTCAAAGCGTCCCACGAAATGCACTTGCACTCACCCTTTTCTTTAATTCGGGCTGTGGCCCACTGCTCGCTCATCCCCGTAATAATCATCAATTTTTTCCAAAAGGTAGGAACACAGGGAGCTCGGGAATAGATCCTATCATTCTGAAACCGGGGACAACGAAGTAAAGCAGTGTACTCTTCCACAGTAGGTACCATGTCTACTTCCCCAAAAGTGAAGCAACTGTACGCCGGGTTCCAAAGCTGAGCAAGGGCTCGGAATAAGTGCTCGTCTATCTGAACATCAAGCAAGTAAGGTAAGTCTCCATAGTTACCGTAGAATAACTGCTTGGTCCCACTGCCCCACTGATCCCAAATTTCCTTAAGCTCTTGGAGATTATTCTGCGTGACGCTAATACGAGTGTAATCTGACAACTCTGATATGTATCCCTCAGCTATACTATATCCCTTTTCTAGTTGAGTTTGCTCGGACCATCTATGGACGTTAACGTTGCCTTCCACTCTATCAAGAAGTCCGTTCTCCATAATAAAACTTCCTAACTTAGAAACTGACCGTGAATCGATACCTTTATAAATGCAAAATGACATGCAAACAAAAGAAAAGAAATAGTCAGTATTGCATGATATCAATAAATCTCAATGATAGTTTATAAGGGTAATATCTAAGGTTTAATCCTAACTAAGTTGTGTTCTTACGGTTTTTCTATATGAGGTTGGTTCTAAAGTTTGAGGTACCTGAATCAGCAGATTCCTCGATTCTCACCCATTATAGGCTCATTTGAATCGAGTTCGGTTCAGGGGAATACATTTTCCTATGGCTACACGGAGATGAAAATCTCACGAAACCATAGGTACGGACGTATCCCGAAAGTGATCCACTATCCTGCACGGAGGCGAAAACCTCATGAAGGCATAGCTTCTCACTCTCACTTAAGGGTGTGACCATAACGGTCATGCAAATGCAATGCGTATTAGGATATAGCAACACATGCAATAATACAAACACATGTAATGCAAAGAGAATTAAATTTTAAAATTTTTAATTTCCGACATTAAGACAAGAGATAATCAATTACATGGCCTGACTCTCTTATTACTCCCCAGTGGAGTCACCAATCTGTCGAAACCTTTATCAATCCGAGTTTTGGAAAATGGGAATCGATTTTAAAAAATGAAAACGGGAGTCGCCACCAATCTTTTTAGGTGTGATCGGATCACCTTTAAAACATTTTATTTTAAAATTATTAGTTTTGGTCCACGAAATAAAAAAGAATGGGTTCGGGAGTCGGTTACGTACGAGGAAGGATTAGCACCCTCGTAACGCCCAAAAATTGGTACCTAATTGATTATCAAATGTCTTGAATGTCGGAAATTAAAAAAAAATTAAGATGTAGTACTCTTTAAAATATTCTAAATTTGAAAATTGGGATTCGCTCGCGTCAAAGTATTGACATTAAGTTAACCTTTTTTGAAATTCCAATTTCGGAACAGCAAAACGCTATATCCAATAAGTTAGGACATATTGCTTTGAGATTCCAAGATAGTGGCTTGCATTTATAAAACCTCTAAAAAAACTCAGAAGGGTACTTAATTATTTGAATTCAACGAGAAAAGTGGTAACCGAATAAGTTAGGGCACTACTTTCTCGAAATTTTCAAACACCAAGCATTGCCTTTATCCTTTTTGAAATCCTTGAAGTCTCATTTTTAAAACCGGTGCATGAAGGAGCGCGTTAACATGATAAAACATAACATACAAGATAGTGTCGTAACCATTTTTTGAAAACGGGATCGACTTTGGTTTTGAAAGTGAAAATTAAAATGGGTTTTTTTGTTTGAAGTAAAATAAAGTGATCTAAATTGAAAGAATGTATTGGGGCTTAATATACGATACGATGCTATGAAATAAAAATATAATAATGGGCATAGAATGATAATATATGAATAGGAATATTACTAGGGAATGACAATAATGTGAACATGAATAAACAAATTAAAGAACACGTAATGGCAATAATTTCTCGACATACATCATTTAAAAGACAACACTAATAATCAAAAGAATGAAATAATATAAACAATTTGAAATAAATAATTAAACAATTTTGACTAAGTAATATATAAAAATGAGTTTAAAATAGATATTATAAAGACATAATTTTAAGTAAGTAGTATAAAATAATTTAAAATTATTAACATACAAAACAATTTAAGGTAAAATAAAGCGATTTGAAATGAATAACATATGACAATTTAAAATAATAGAAAAAAGTCTAAAATAAATAATATATATATAATATTAAAGTGAATAATATACATAATAATTTAAAATACAAAAATGTATATAAAAGTTTCAAAATAAACAATATGTATAATAGTTTAAAAGAAATAACATATGTAAAATAAAATAATATAAAATATATGATAATAATAATGGTAATAATAATATAAATAAATACAAAAAAATATACAATATAACAAAACCAATATAAAGTTACCTAGTTCAATAATATGATGATAGCAATAGTAATAATATAATAATAATAAAGTAGAAACTAATGATGACAATACATTAATGAGAATAATGATAGCATATTGATAATGACAATAATAAAGTGATAGGATAATGATTACGATAAACCAAGGAATATTAATAATAACATAAATATAACAAAACAATCAAGAGAAATAGCAACAACCATAATAATAAAGAATGAAAGCAAATATAATAATAATAGCGAAAATAAGCATACAAAATATGATTATAGAGTAACAATAATATCAATTTATAAGATAACAAAGGTAGCCAAAAGGGCTAATTTGAACTTTAAACAGAAATTCGGGGCGAAAATAATAGAATAAAAAAGGAAATGGGACCAAATTGAATTTAAAACAAGAGTTAGGGGATAGATTCGAAACAAAAAAGGAGAGGGGAGGACCTATTAGAACACGCGAATAACATGGAGGGACTAAAAGGGAAATAATCCCAGCCTTTATGCTCATTATTTCTGCAGGGACTCAAATGTAATTAGGAGAAAATTATGTGACCAGATTAAAAATAATAAAAAGAAGAACAGGGGACTAATCCAATAGTAGCGCAAAAGAGAAGGATTGGCCACATAAATAACCCATTTTAGGTGCATAGGCTCTTTTCCTTTACCCAAACGGCATTGTTTTTTATTATTTAAATCATACTTTTATTTTGAAACCATCTATGCCTTTATTTCCTTTTTTATTTTTTTTCTAAACCTAACACTTTCAGACTCCTCTATCTCTTCTCCTTCTTTTCAGCCGACAAGGCCATTTCATGCTCACCTACACACTGCCATGGCCGGTGACCGGCGTTGCGGAGGACGAGCTTTTGAGCTCTGTCTTCAAAGCCTCTTTTGAAGACTAAACCTTCAGCCACCCAAGAACGAAGGAAAAAAGGAGTTCTTTGTCCCTTTGTCGAACTCGATTACTACGACGGAGAAATCACTCCGATGGCGAGCTCGAAGGGATTCAGGTGAGCCATTCCTTCCTTTTAGTTTTTTCTTAAACAACTTCGAGAAGAGAAAAAAAAGAAAATACAAAAGAAAAAAAATAAATAAAAAATCAAAAGAACCAAGAACACCTTTTAGTTTCCAAACTTTTTTGATTTGCTTGTATGCGTTTTGATTCCTAACATCTGTGTTACATTCCTTCTTTTTGTAAGAAAAAAATCTTTTTTACAATCCGTCCCCCCGTTTCATTTTGACTTCTTCTTGGCTTTATAGCCGATTACAATAGTAGAAAAATATTGTTTTTCTTTGTCTCTACCACTGTTCGTGTCTTGTTTCGGTTTTCTGCTCCTTGTTTGTCTTTTCTTTTGCAGGTGTGGTCAGAGGCGTGGAGGGCAAAAGGTATGGGCGATGGTATGGGACGCCTGTTTTGGGTGTTGTGCACCCTGAGGCCAGCACATAGAGGCAGCGGCGCAAGGCTTGTGGAGCTAGGGTTTGAATTGTTGAAAAGTTTTAAGATAGTTCGGCTAGGATTTTGACTTGGGCTTGGGTATTGGGTTAATGGGCTGATCTGGTTTGTATTTTGATTTGTAAAAGGACTGTATAAATGGACATTTTGATTTTTTTCAAAATTTGGTTTATTTATTTAAAGACCCGGGCAAAATATGGGTTCTACAGGGTATTCAAGCCCCTAATTGACAATGACGATGACCATCTACTTCATCATATTCCTAATTATTTATCCCAAATTTTCTATTGAATTAAAATGTTAGGCGTTTGATTTTGACTCTCGTGTTATTTTTTCATAGTAATTGAATCCACAAACGATAGGTATTTGAGCCCCTAATTGATAACAATGACGATGCATTCAAGTAGAGGGCTTTCGCCCTCCACTAGAAATTCTAAAATGTTTAAGGTTTTTTTTTTAATTTTTAATCTTCTCTTTCAATTGATTTGTTCAAAATTATATAGCACAGTTTGGTTGACAGAATTAATGAATAAAATAGAGTTTGGTTATGGTTTGTTATAGTTGGTTGATATAATTTCTTGATGTGCCAATTACATATTTTTAAGCAAACATTCAAGGCACCAAAGATTGACCGATTCGCCTCTACTCTACCAATCTAAAAACTCACTTCCACAAACATACTAAAACTTTAAGAATTGCGGTCTAACCATACGCAAGAATCAAAGAATCTGATTTAAAACTCAAAGAGACAACACTTACACTCCACCTGTTTCAACACCTTGTTGAATGAAAATACTGAAAAACGATCTAGACTAGAGGGAGGACACATGATTACTAAATTTTAAATATTCTAAAAGTGAAACAAAAGAAAACTAAAGAATCAAAGAACAATTGAAGAAGAAAATTGGTGGCAAAGGGAGTATAGTAGCAAAAAGGGTAAAAAAATTTGAAATTGGGAAAAACAAAAATATGAAAGAGAGAGATGTGAGAAGGAATGGGAAGCAAACATGATAGGATTTGGGCATTTTTTTTTCTAAAATTAGAATTCCCAATAAACCAAAACTAACCCCCTATCAGACACATCTAAACTTAATTTTAATTAAATTCAACCACTTAGCTACATAGCAGAAAAATAATAAAAAAGAATAATCCCTAATTGGGCACGCAGAGATTCAAACACAGGACCCAGTGGTAAGGTGCACTGAACCAATAGGCTCATTTTGTCCCTAAAACACAAAAATAATCTTAAAAGTCTAATCACACCCACTGACTCAACCAGCAACCCTTGATTCTTCTCACCTCATTTTCGGGATGTGACAGAAACTTTAATATAGTAATAAGAAAAACGAGCTGCTAATCCAAGATTTCTCCAACTATTTCAAGTCCTAGTTTTTTGTGTTACTTGAGAGGTAAAGAAAAGGGAAGTGAGCTTATAACGTTCAGTGTGAGTCTAATTTTTAAACTATTATATATAATCGTACAAGCAATGAAGCATTCAGTTTATAGCAACATAACAAATTAAGCAAAATGTAGGGATCATTTAGTAAACCAATACATGTATAAAATAAATTCATGATGCAATGCAATTATGATTTTAAATTCCCATCCGTCCAACCTATCTGCCCTCGAGCATCGCTTGACACTTTAAAACACATATCAATAACTGACCATCCCAAATTTGTTTCTCCAGTGATGATGGTTGTTCACTTGTCTTCTATGATGATAACTTTTACTACAACAACTTTCCATCTCGGTTGCTTAATTTTGAAGGCTTTTAAACTATCATCCCAATTTATCCGATTTTGATGACATTACTGCCTACTTCGTGCAGTACTGACTTTCAGTGTGGACTTAATTTGCTACTTTCTCTTATGGAACTCCTCTATCCTCCATACGCAATTTCATGTAATTATGCACATGTACTTAGTATATTATGCTATCTATCATCAATCGAAGCTACATCAATATTTCACACTATCATTTAATAACATGTATTCATGCATTCATTCACATAAATTTCACATACATAATTAATTTATGTGAACTAAAAACAATTTCACATATACAATATCTTCATGCGAATTAACAAGCCTAGTTCGGCCAACACATACATATAGGTTCACAAGTAGGGTTCACACATACAGGGTTCACATGTATAGGGTTCGCATGCTAATTCATGTTAGGGTTCACATAAGTAAACATATTGAGTTTTTCTAAATAGGGTTCGCATATTACAGCATATAATGTTTGTATGTATATTCCTCCTAGGGTTTGCATAAATAAACAGATAAGGCTAACATGTTACAACATGTAGGGTTTGCATAAATTAACATATAAAGTTCATACAAATAGGGTTCGCATGTTACAGCATGTAAGGTTCACATGTGTATTCCTCCTAGGGTTTACATAAATAAACGGATAGGGTTCGCATAAATAGTGTTTAATATTATAGCATGTAAGGTTCGCATGTATATTCCTCCTAGGGTTCGCATAAATATACTAAGAGATCGCATACCAAATCATATGAGGATTTGCATATGGGTTCGTATAACAATCTATATAAGGGTTCGCGCATATGGGGTTTTGCATTCATGGGCTCGCGTATAGGGGCTTTGCCTATAGGGAGTTCGTATACAACTTACTTTCTAATACTTTAATTAATTATACACAATGATTTAAGTTTAAATCACACACCTAATTTGAAAACACAAAAACCTTAATTTGGATGATGAGATCGATGATCTACTAGGAGGAGAGGGACAATTTTGAAAATCTTTGAAATGCTCGGTTGAAAATTAATTCGACAATGGAGGAGAAAAGGAAGATCTTTGAGAGTTTTTCTTGAAAAATTCTCTAGGTAAAAATTCTAGGGTTTGAAAAGATTGGCTATTTATAAAACTCTTTTTCCCTAATTGAAATAAGTTTTAGAAATTCATGTAAAATTATAACTATTTTAAATTAAAGACCAAATTAAAAAAAATAGTTTTTGGGCTGGGCCAGTTTGAAAATTCAACACTTTTATGGGTAAAAATAAGAAAATAAAATATTTTGGCTGAAAAATGCACAAGAGGTTTCAAACATAAGGCTAAGGGAAAATTAAGGTTTTACCACTAAACCAACAGACTCATTCTTGTTAATTTTCTTATCAAAATAATTTTTGAGGCATTCTAAATTCTTTTATCTTATGTTTTAAAGAAATAAAAATCTAAATTTTATTCCCATTTATTGTAGGCCTAATTTTAGGATGTGACAAAAATCATTTACAAACAAATCGAATATGGATTTTGTAACAGCCCGTTTTCAGTGAAATCAGAATAGTGGCTTCGGGACCACAAATCCGAGTCCGGAAGAAAAATTATTTTTATATGATTTCATGGTCTGCATTATGATAGAAATATCGTATGAAAATTTCGTTAAGAAAATTTTATCGATTACATGTTTAATTTGATAAAAAGGACCAAATTGCATAACATGCAAAAGTTGAATTCTAGTAGCTAAAGATACCAAATAGCTATGGAATTCAAAACTGGAGGTCCTTATATGGCAAACAGACCATTTAGAGGAGTTAGTAGATAAGGATGATTATTCATCATTGGATATTTAAGAAAAGAAAAGGATTAAATTGGAAATATGATAAAATAAAGATGATAAATTAATTAAATAACAAAATATCATCATTTTCATCACCTTTCCTAAAATTAAAACATGGAAACCCTATCCATGAGAGCTTGAGTTCTAGCAAACTTATTTGGCTTAATTAGGTACGTATTCTTGTCTCATTTTTAATAATTTTAATGCTTCCGAGATCGTAATTGCTTAATCTAGCTATCTCGGGGATTAATTTGTAAAATCGTTAAAGTGTTAGGGTTTTTCCGTGGATGAGTATGAATGAATTATGAAGTTTTATGGTAGAAATTGAAAGGTTGTTGATAGATAAACAACTTTTGTAAAGAGAATTTTGATGAAATTATGATTTAGGGACTAAATTGAAAAGATGGAAAATTCATGGAAAATTTTTGAATTTTATGAAATACATGGGCTGCTATTTTTATATATGAAAATCGGTTAGGCTTGGAATAAGGATTAAATTGTATGAATTTTATTTTCCAAGCCTAGGGACAAAATCAAAACTAATCAAAAGTATAGGGGCAAAATAGTAATTTTTCTAAAGGTATGTATTGGATTGAATTGAGTATGAATTGTATTAAATTGAGTTAAATTCATTCATATAGATCCGGATAGACACAATACGGAGTTAGATCGAGGAAAGGAGAAAGTAACAGATTAGTAACTTGAAAATCTACGTAAACTTACCGAGGTAAGTTCGTGTAATTAAATTGTATATTCATATGTTTTTGATTGACTATTGTTGTATGAAATTTGTATAAATTGTCATGTATATTTATTGATCACATATCCGAATATATCTGACAAGTATAAGTCCGGTTTGAATCTAAGAAATTTGATGGATACAAATGACATTGTCATTAAGGGTTCCGGATTGGTTGTGATCCTGCATGTGTTGCGGACACACCACAACTCTTCCGAGTGTCCCGATAATTGGCTCTCATGAGCTTCCCGTTATATGGCTCTCACGAGCTTCCTGATTAATGGCTTCTTGAGATTTCCGTTTATGGCTCGTATGAGCTTCTCGATAATTGGCTCTCCAGAGCTTTCCAATAATTGGCTCTCCAGAGCTTTCCGATAATTGGCTCTCATGAGCTTCTTGATTAATGGCTCTCCGGAGCTCCTCGATATTGGCTCGCATGAGCTTCCCGTTTATGACTTTTATGAGCTTCTAGTTACATGGCTCACTTGAGCTTCCTGTTATATGGTTCGAAAGAGTTTCCTGATTATATGCTTGCTTGGGCATACCTATATATGAATTGACGGAATACAGAATTGTACACTTTGTGTGTACTACCCGTGTATCCAACGATATTTAAATGGTTCAACGGGCAAAGTTCTGATAAGAGACAATATGAATTCGAGATGAATTATCATGGAAACAAATTTGAAATACATGGATATGATTTGTACATATTAGATGGACACATGATGAGGAAAGTGTATGTATATGGAAATTTGATTATTGTTGAGCTTATACATGTTCCTTGACATTCATATAAAATACATATCTAACATGGTTGATGAGGATATGTGCTAGGGCTTTTGGCCAATTTGCTTTGGCTATGCCTAGAATGTTTACTTTAATATGATTAAATGGTAAGTTAAATTCCATGTTATACGAACTTAAGAAGCATTAAATGCTTACTCTGTTCTATTTTCCCTGTTTTATAGTAATTCAGAAGCTCGTTGGGTTGGAAGCTTGACGAAGATATCTCACATTATCCATCAGCTCATTTCGGTATAAATAGTAACTTAAATTTGGTTATAACTGTAACACCCCTAACCCGAATCCGATCGCCGGATTAAGGCTAAGAGGTATTACCGAACTAAACATTTAATTATCTCATTCACATTGCAAATAAATATAAATAGAGATCGAGATGAAATACATACTGATAGTTAAGTTATACGCCATTTTCGTATGGCCAAAATATTTACAAATTAAAAACATCTTTATCATTAGCCTAACCTATACATGCCATATCGAGTCCAAAATATAAATGTACCAAAAAGGACGATAGTATGATGAACTGCTGACGATCCCTGAGTCGGCGGCCAAAATAAACAATCTATAAAACAGAGAAATAGGAACCGAGTAAGCTTTCGAGGCTTAGTAAGTTTTGAGCATTACAAACATTTAAAACTTATCATTTACTTCAAACATTAAGTATCACAAAACTCATATTCTAATTATAAATCACTTGGCTGAATATACTAAAGTATACTAATTATGAAGCCAATTAGCCGAATATATATATATATACACAAAGAAAATCTTCAGCACATACTTCGCTCTACTATATGACTCATATAATTAATTTAAGTCACATACTTTCCTATAATGACAGACATTGACCAAATAGGTCATTCTTTTATTCATAGATACAATAATCATCCACACATATATATTGTTCTTTGATACTAATAATTCACTTTAAAATCAATTCACATATGAGTACATAATACGTACCTGGCTATTATAATGTATCATACATAATCAATAGTAGTTTACCTCGAACATTCGAATTCATAATCTTACTCGAATCACCGGCGTTAAGCCTGCTAGGTTTAAAACCCGAGTCCAGCCACTAGCACAAAGCCTTCGGAACTTTAAGCCCGGATATATTTCCAGCACGTAACTTGCGAACCTTAAGTCTGGATTATAATTCCAGCATATAGCCTGCGGACCTTAAGTCCGAATATATTTCCAGCATATAGCCTGCGGACCTTAAGTCCGGATATAATTCCAGTATATAGCCTGCGGACCTTAAGTCCGGATATATTTCCAGCATATAGCCTGCGGACCTTAAGTCCGGATATAATTCCAAATATCATATATATTTAGTCATACTTTAACACATCTCATTCTACTTATCACTTTAGTAGTCATTGTTACATTCGGATCTAATACTCAATATGCACACCATCATTTACATTTCGGCTCAAAAGTCATACATAAATATCACATATCCATTTCACCATTCAAGCTTAAACCCAAGTGACCATTAGACTATAAGTCATATACATGAATTATTTATTTCACAACTTCATTCAAGGAAAAATCAAAAGATCATAATTCACCTAATATACTCATATAAAACATCATCAATTATATATTAAAGGAGACTACTCAAAACTTACCTCGGATATATTTGAACAGTTGCGGATAGGTTACTCGATTGCTTTCTCCTTTTCCCTATCTGATTTAGATCCTCTTTGCTCTTGAGCTTAATTTAAACAAATGAATTTGTTTAATTACTTACTCAATTTTACTTCTTAGTAGTCATATTTGACAATCATATAAAACTCCAATACATATTATATTTTATAAAATATGCCATGACTCAATTTCATGCTTATTTAATCTATTTCTAATTAGTATACACAAACAAAGATTCACATAACTTACCATGCTTTCTTATACATGAATTTAACTATATATATATCCGAATGTCTCTATAACACAAGGTACATACATAAGGCATATATATACCTATGTGACTGTCACAATTTAATCGTTTACTCATATTTATGCACAACCACGTATACACATGTATATATATTTATTGCATGCTTTAATATCATAGATAACCCATTTGACCCTAACTACTCAAACTTAGCCTTCATATTCAATTTCGTTTTATGACCAAATGTAGCAAATTCATATAGGTGTCACCTATGCCTAACGATGACCGAACCATTCAATCATGTTTAAAGTCGATTCTATCTTGTTCATATTAAGGTCATAACTCACTTAAAAAAAATTCTAACCTTTCGCACTTTCATATCTAATGTTATAAGTAATGTTGAATGCTCAAACTTAACTAAACTAAAAATTTACCCTACCTCACCTTAATTAACCACTACCTATTCTTCAAAACATCGAATACAAGGTAATTAACACCTATACATTTATACCGAATTTGCTAGCACATATAGTCCTTGGCCAAATGTTATTAACTCAAGCCACAAATATTATTCCTTAAGTCATATTCAAAGACCACATTCGGCATCTCCCTATAAACACATACTAACCTCAACTTTCAAGTTAAAAACAACTAGCAACTCATCATACCCAACATTACTATCCATTCTAACGACATTAAAGTATCTACTAAGAGTTTCAAGCTCCTTGGCCGAATTTCAAACCTCCAAATATCCTAAATTCAAACCATGAAATAGGTAGAATTCAAACTAATAATCCCAATTATGCATAAATTTCTAAGAGTTGCATTGTACATACCTCATTCAAGCAATCACCTAAGCCAAAATTCAAACAAGAATTTCTTCTTCTTCCTCTCTTCTAGCTACGGCAATGGAGGAGCAAGGATGAACCAACTTTGGTTTCTCCTCCCACTAACCATTATTCTATTATCTTTTATTCATTAATTCATTTAGTAAATAAAAAAAATGTTAATAGAAAATATATATAATATATTAAACAATATCATGGCCGGCCACTAACAAAAATGATAATTTGGCATGCAAGTCCACCTTTTTGATAACATGCATTATAAGACCATTTTAAAATTAACCTATCACATTTCAAAAATGTCTCACATAAGTCTTATTTATTAGATTTCACACACAAATGACAAAATCAAAGCATGAAACTTTCACACATGCATTTACACATATAATAAGCATAGAATATAACGGTTAATTATTTTTATGACTCAGTTTTGTGGTTCCGAAACCACTTTTCGACTAAGGTCAAATTAGGGCCGTCACAATAATGGCATGTATGGGTTGATTAGCCAATGTTGGCATATAAATGTTTTGGTTGTAACTAGCTATTGGAATGACTTGTGATGGACATGTTTTGATGTGTATATAAGTGGCCTTATAATGTTTAATGTATACTAGAATGGTTGAATGATGGATAATTTATAAACATGTTGATATTTGTATTAAATTGGTAAATTAGGTACAAATGTGATTATGTATGTATCTAGTCAAATTGATAAGTAAGGGTTCTTGAATGGTTGTGGTAATATGTTAAGTATAAAACTTGGTTTGGTTTAATTTGAGTGCCTTGACATAGCTTGATTAATGTCCAAAAATGTTGGTTAGGTTGATGTCAAATTTTGGGTGAGAAATGTGGCTTGGAAATGGCCTATTTTCGTCGACATGAGCAGAGACACGGGCATGTGTCTCAGCCATGTATGACACACGGCCTAGCACACGGGCGTGTGGTTTGGCTATGTGTCCCCTGCATTTTTAAAATTTTAAAACAGAATGCTCAAAATATTCACACGGCCTAGCACATGGGTGTGTGGCTTGGCCGTGTGACCCCTGCACCTATTTAATGCAAGTTAGTATGCTCACACGGGTGTGTGGCTTAGCCGTGTGACCCAAGTCAGAGAGCTCCCTAATTTAGACATGGGTTGGGACACCGCTGTGTGCCTCTAATTCGAATGTCCACACGGCCTGGCCACACGAGTGTGTGTCCCTTGCATCTTGGAAAAATTTTGATGTTTTCCAAAAAAATTTCTGAGCAACCGGTTTAGTCCCAACTTGTTTCTAATGTGTATCTTGAGCCTCGAAGGCTCTTATAAGGGACATTATGATTGATTTTGATTGGTTTATGATATGGATGTTAAGTGCGATGAAATGTCTATATTTGATCTATAAATTTTAGTAATGCTCCAAAACCCTGTTTCGGCAACGGATATGAGTTAGAAGTGTTATAGATTTAAATCAATATGAAAGTAGATGCATGAATAAAATCATTTAAGTGCTTTATTCAAAATAAGAATAAAAATAAAAAACAAAATTTTAGATAGTTTTTTTATGTAAATATTTAATCATATTTCAATCTCAAATCAATATATAAGTCAATATCCAAACCAATAACTTTGTGTACATTATTTAATAATAAAATAAAATTTATCTTCTCATAAATTTATAACAGTAAATATAGAATATTTAAAACAAAAAATAAAATCACCATTTTAACTTTTTGTAGTTAATAATGTTCCTAATTTATATAATCTTTCAACTTTTGAAATTTAATATGTCGAAACCATTTTCAAATCGAGTTTTGGAAAATGGGAATCGATTTAAAAAACGAAAACGGGAGTCGCCACCAATCGTTTTAGGTGTGATTGGATCACCTTTAAAACATTTTGTTTTAAAATCATTAATTTTGGTCCACGAAATAAAAGAATGGGTTCGGGAGTCGGTTACGTACGAGGAAGGATTAGCACCCTCGTAATGCCCAAAAATTGGTACCTAATTGATTATCAAATGTCTTTAATGTCGGAAATTTAAAAAATTTTAAGATATAATCCTCTTTAAAATACATTGATTTTGAAAATTTGGGTTCACTCGTATCAAAACATTGACACTAAGTTAACCTTTTGGAAATCCCTATCTCGAAACGACAAATCGCCACATCCAATAAGTTAGGACACAACGCTTTGAAATTCCAAGACAGTTGCTCGTATTTTGAAAATCTTAAAAAACTTAGAAGGATACTTGACTATTCGAACTCAACGAGAAAAGTTGCAACCCAATAAGTTAGGGCACTACTTTTCTCGAAGCTTTCAAATACTAAGCATTGCCTTTTTTATTTTTATAAAACTTTTAAATATTGTTTTAAATGACCTTTTAGAGTGACAATTCTATATTATGAAACATAGATATTCAAATAGCGTTTATTATAAAGTATTATAACACTTTATATAAATGCAATCACTATATAGAGGGTAAAATAGAATAATAAAAATAATCATGTTAAGCAAATAGGAATATACCAAAAAGAAAACATAATAAATGCACTAATTATATACAATATATCATAAATAAAACATTAAATAATATAAAAAATATGGTAAATATTAATGTGTAAAATATGTATGAGTAAAAATAGATGACATGCATAGCAAATGGATAAATAGAATCTACATAAAATATAAAATTCAATAATTTAATGTACACATGAATGGATTAATAAATAAAATGATGCATATAATACAATATATCAATGTACATATATAAAAATATGCATTTGAAAGTAAATTATAAAAGTCTAAGATATTACATAACATATGAAATACATAACATAACAATAATACATTAATGCTAAAGTAAAAACAAATATTGTATAATAATAAAAAACATAAGTTTTAAAAATATATGTATAATATAAACAATTGATAAATAGAATGAGCATATAAAAAATGTGATATTTAATAATAAATTTAAAATATAATATATAATAAAAAATATTTTTATAAGAATAATAATTATATAAAATATATAAAATATATTGGTTTAGAAAAATAATGTATAAAATATCAAATATGTAAAATAATTTATATTTATAATTAAATGATTATATAATATATATACATGCATAGAAAATATATATTTGAAAATAAACTATATAAAAAAGTTAAATATTATGCTATATAAAATACATAATCAAATATATAAAAGATAGGAAAAAATATACATATTTGAAAATAAAGAAATTAAAAATAAAAAGAGTTGAAAAACTAAGATAGACGAAGAATAAAATAAATAAAATAAGAACAAACCACATAGAGTAAGAACGTAAGAGGGAGAGAAATTTGAGTGAATGCTCTTCAAGAATTCTTATTGCTTCCCAAAACTCAAGTGATTTACAATGAAGGGAGAGGCCTCTATTTATAGTTGAGCCTCCCCAAATCCAACGGTACAGATCAATTACATCAACGGTTAAGATTAAAGGATATCTACAAATTAAATCTCCAAGATTACAAAACCATATCTTCTAAGATTGTATATCATATTTAAGATTGTATCATATCTAAAATTGCAATCATATCTAAGATTGTATCATATCTAAGATTGCAATCATATTTAAGATTGTATCATATCTAAGATTACATATCATTGAAGATTATATTTCCATATGAGTCAAGCTTGTAGATGGACCTTAAATCTTTTCAAATAATAGGCCATTCCGATCGGGCCAAATTATATTTGTAATTCTGGACTGAACTTGGATTTCGTTTTTTTTTGAGTTTATTATTTTAAATACTGAAATGGGCCGGGCAAAATTGAGTGTCTACATAATATTTCTATTTTTTTTTCCTTTCTCTCTTTTTAGTTAATTATATTATTTGTTTACGTAATTTTTAAACTTTTAAAAATTGACCCTTTACTTTTTAATTTCAAATTTAAAATTTAAAGTTTAAAATTCAAACGTTACCATAAAAAAATTCAATTGAAAGTATTTTGGACTTGCGCTGATTTTGAATATGTTGCGTGTTAAAATAGAATTCTATTGATAAAACATTAAAATTTAATAGAAATCAATTTATAATATTATCAATTGAGTTCAATTGATAATATTCTATTTTTTCTTTTCCTTTCTCTTTCATCTACACTTGACCATGGATCGAACCACCTGCTTAGACTCGAAGGTCTGCCTAAAAAGTACGAGGGTTTGGTAAAAAATATAAGTTCGAAAAATGGTTTTAGACAAAAAATAAAACTCGTTTTCTAAACAAGCTAGGCCTCATATAAGTTTTTTTGGCCCGACCCAAATTGGCTTAAATGTTTCTTTCTAGTTGTTGTTTGCCGCTATTTTGCTACCATTTTGTTGCTATTATTTCGATATTATATAACTATAGTTTTGCTATTATTTTAGAGATATTTGCTTGCTAAGTTGAAACTATATTAGTGTTATTTAAATATAAATATTTTTTAATATATTTTTAATTTGTTGGAAACATTTATTTTAATGTTTTTAGTGTATGTAATATATTAATATTTTTTTAAATTTATTTTTATATAAATATTAATGTAAAAAATTTTAATATAAATAAATCAAGTCGAGCTCAAGTTTAATATTTTTTATTTGAATCGGATGTAGACAAAATTTTAGACTTAATTTTAGTATCTAAAATTTTGTATTGGTTGAACTCATAAGGAACTTGCATTTGATGAGTTTAGAATGAGTATTAGCATACACTTATTTATGTCATATAATATATTTTATTTCATTTTCTCAATGTTTTTCTAAAGTTCTTGGGATGCCACGAATTATTTTTTTAAAATAAATATATAAATCTCTTTTATTATCTTTTTTTAAAAAAAAGAATTCATTTCATTTCTTAAAATAAAAATTCCCAAAATAAAAATTAGTGAAATTGGAATTTTTAAACATTATTATTTACTATAACCTTTAAAAAATATAAAAATATAAGATATTAAAATTGTGAATTTACTATTGTAACGTAATTTTACTTCAGAACTCAATTTTAGTTTTGTAAACCAAAAATTTATCTTTTTAATAAGTCTTAATTTGATTTAAAATTTTATTAATGCAATATGTTTTTACTCTTTGAGGTGGCCAATCGCACTTAAATAAAAAAGATGGGTAACAAATCTATATATTTTAAAGGATATTTAAAAAAAATCATAATAGATGTGAATTTAAGGTAGAATTTTATCCTCCATCGTTTTAAAATTAAATTAAAATTTCTTGTTTAAATTTTAAATATTTCACAATGAACTTAACATTTATAAGTGTCAATGTGTTGTAATTATATCTAATAATTACTTTGATTCTAATGAGTAGTGGCAAATTTAGAGGAGGGCTGGCATAGCCTCGGCCCTCTTAAAATGTAAAATTACTATTTAAATCCTTAAATTTTTTTAAAAATTTTAAATTAGTAAAGGTAAAATTGTACTTTGACCTCTCTTAAAATTATAAAAATTCGATTTAATCCTTTAAAAATTATAATGATATATACTATAAAAAATTTAAATTTCATTCAGCCCCCTATAAGATTTTTCTAACTTCGCCCCTGTCAATGAGGCGTGAAAAATCCATGACATTGACAATCATTGAACTCGACACTAATAAGTGTCGAGATATCCCTAAAACAACATTTGACGATGCATATTTTAATAAATAATCATTGTATTTGTAATATAAAAAAAATAGAATGATTTGTATAAGTTTAAATTCGAAATTAAAAAATTAATAAAACTCTAATAAAAATAAGTAATAAATTTTATTTCTTAATTCAAAAAGTAATGGATATAGCTAAAAATTATTGAATAAAATTAATTTATTGTAATTCTCCTACAAAATATAATGTGGCGTAAATAATTACAATTATATCTTTACTGAATTGATTTATGTTTATCTCATTTTAGAAAATGATTTGCTTTTTTAAAAAAAATTATTTGCTTTTTTTAATAACATTATCTTTTGATTAAAGCATATTTAGGTGGCGAAAAATCATAAAGCAAAAGATTCTTACTTTGATTAAAGCATATTTCAAAGACCGTGACCTGTTTTCCACTTTCCTCGTGTTTTCCCATCAATGCTCGCCCTCCAACAAGCATTTGGGGTCCATCTCATTTCTCATTATTCAATCACTTCAACTCATTGCCTGTTCACTCCAATTATACACAATCCATCTCCATTTCTTTCCCTGAATTTCCGTTTTGCTTGTTCATCTCTCTCTTTCATTTATTTGTCGTAATTCCACCATGTCTGTCATTGGAGAGGCTGCCCTTTCTGTGTTTTTGGAGCTGTTGTCTGGCAAGTTGGTTGACTTTGTACTCAACTTTGTGGCCTATCACAGGCAAGTCCACCAGCACCTCGAGCAGTGGCAAGCCATATTACCCGAGATCAATGCAGTGTTGAACCGTGCAGAGGAGAAGCAGATCAAGGACAAGGACGAGGGTGTGAAGAATTGGTTGGACGATCTCCAAGACTTAGCTTACGATGTGGATGACATCTTGGATGAGTTCGCTTACCAACAGTTGCGTCTCAAGCTCCAAAATCCTCAAGCTCAAGCCAGCACTAGTAAGGTACAGAAACTCATTCCTACCTGCTGTACTGGTGCTAATTTCTCTCCAACCTCTTTTAAGTTCAATAATAAGATGATTTCAAAGATAAAAGAAATCACCGGTAGACTGAATAGTTTGAACACTCGAAGAAGTAGTTTGGGGTTGAGTGAGATCATGTCTCAAGGCGCAACTTCCAAGGGAAAGAAACCCAGGCTGCAACCAACTTCCTTGATGGATGGAGCTGTAGAGTATGTTGGTAGAGCCAATGAGAAGCAAGAAATGCTTGAGTTGCTCAAAATTAACAACTCAGATGGAGTTTGCGTCATTTCCATTGTTGGCATGGGAGGGATGGGGAAAACAACTCTTGCTCAGCTTGTTTACAATGATGCCAGCATTAAGGAGTCTTTTGATCACAAGGCCTGGGTATGTGTTTCTGATGAATTTTATGCAGTTAATATAACTAAGACAATTTTACTGTCCATCACTTCTGAGCCATGCGCTTACAATGACCTGAATTTACTTCAAGTCAAGTTGAAGGAGAAGTTGTCAGGAAAAAGGTTCTTGCTGGTTTTAGATGACATTTGGAACGAGAGTTCCACTGATTGGACGATCTTACGGGCTCCTTTTGGAGCAGGAACCAAGATTATTGTAACAACTCGACTTGAAAAGGTTTCATCTAATGTGGATTCGGTGAAAGCTTTTTACTTGGATAAACTCTGGCATCCTGATTGTTTATTCATATTTGCTCAGCATGCATTGAAAGCAAGAAACTTTGATGGGCATCTCCAATTTAAAGAAGTTGGAGAGAACATAGTGAAAAAGTGCAACGGCTTACCTTTGGCAGCAAAAGCTATTGGAAGCTTATTACGCTCAGTTAAGGATCATAGTGAATGGGAAAAAATATATGAGAGCGAGATATGGAACCTACCAGAAGATCCATGTGGCATAATTCCTGCTTTGCGATTAAGCTATCATTATCTTCCTCCGCATCTGAAACGATTCTTTGCATACTGCTCCATATTTCCTAAAGATTATGAATTCGAAGAAGAAGAGATAATCTTGTTATGGAGAGCAGAAGGTTTCCTGCAACCAAAAGCTAAAAGTCAAGCCAAAGGTCTTGGAAACCAACATTTTCAAGACCTAGTGTCAAGGTCATTTTTCCAAATATCTAGTAAAGATAAATCCCGTTTCGTGATGCATGATCTTATGAATGATTTAGCTCAATTAGTTGCACGAGAAATATGTTGCAGACTGGAGGGTGAAAAGCAACAAAAGTTTTCGCATCGTTCTCGTCACTCGGCTTATGTTAGCGATGATTGGTGTCACAATGTAAAGAAGTTTGAAGCATTTTATCAAATGACTTCTTTACGTACTTTCTTACCCTTACGCTTAATGGATCCAAGCTATCCTGAAATCTATTTATCTAATGTTGTCTTGGATGATTTGTTGCCAAGACTTAGCTACTTAAGGGTTCTTTCTTTGCATGGGTGTGAGATCTATGATTTGCCTGACCTTTTTGAAGATTTAAAACATCTACGCTACTTAAATTTTTCTAGCACCAAAATCAATTCTTTACCTGATTCTTTGTGTAGTCTTTATCATTTGGAGACTCTAATATTAAGAAATTGTTCAAAGCTCAAAAATTTACCCTCGAAGATCGGAAACCTTGTCAGTTTGCATTTTCTTGATATTAGAGGTGCGGATTCAATAGAAAGGATGCCCTCCGGATTTGATCAGCTAACCAAGCTTCAAACATTATCTAATTTTGTTATAGGGAAAGGTGATGGACATCTTATTAGAGAATTGAAAAATTTGTCAAACCTTAGAGGTAATTTTTGTCTTTCTGGGTTGGAGAATGTTAATGGTCGAGATGCGAGGGAAGTTAAGTTAAATGAGAAGCCAAGGATTGAGGGGTTAGAACTACATTGGAGTACATACTTGGAGAATTATACAAGGAAAAAAGAAGTTGAAGAGCGGGTGTTGGACTTTCTTTGTCCTCAGAAAAAGCTTGAGCAACTCATTGTTGAGAATTACGGTGGTGCAAAATTCTCATCTTGGGTAGCAGATTCTTCCTTCAAGAATTTGTCGTCTTTGAAGCTTTACAATTGTAAAAATTGCAAATCACTACCATCAGTTGGAAGGTTGCCATTGTTAAAAGATCTTTCAATTATTGGTTTCCATGAGGTACAAAAGATTGGTGTTGAGTTCTTTGGAGAAAATGAATTGAAGCCATTTGCATCATTAGAGATTCTGTCTTTTGAGAGTCTTCCAAACTGGAAGGAGTGGGACACTTGTGGAGGAGACGAGAAGGTTTTGAAATTCTCCAGTCTCCGTGAAATTTCAATCGTAGATTGTCCTCAATTGTTGGGAACGTTGCCTACCCATGTTTCCTCCTTGCAGAAACTTGAAATTCTTACATGTACGAGTTTGGTAGTTTCGATATCAAGTTTCCCATCACTGTGTGGATTAAGGATAAAAGGGTGTGCAGAAGTGGTGGATGATTGCTCTTCTCCTGCAAAGGAGGTTTCCTCTTTGCAAACTCTTTCTCTTTCTAACATTTCAAAGTTTAATATTCCAGCAGATAGGATAAAGTTGAGGTTTGGAAATTTAGGATATTTTGAAATTAAGGGTTGGGAGGAGTTGGAATCTTTATCGCAGCATGGGTTAAGTTTAATTGGACATCGTTCCATTGCAGTTTGGTGTTGTCCTCAACTGCACTCTTTGGACACTAAGGAAGCCGAATTGCAACCTGACAAGGTTTCACGTGTTGAATCTCTGTGGATATATAGCTGTGAAAGGCTCAATAGAATGCCAAAAGTCTTACATGAGCTCACATTCCTTACAGTGATGAACATTTCTGGCTGTCCAGGCTTGGTTTCTTTTGCAGAGAATATCTTACCTCCTAATTTAAAAAAGCTAGAAATTACAAACTGTAAGAATTTGGAGTATTTGGTTGATGAAAAAGAAGATAATAAGAGTATGAATAGTACCCTCTGTCTTCTTCAGGACTTGGAAATACAAATGTGTCCATGTCTAAAGTCTTTGTCATCGAAGGGGCACAAAAATATTTGCAATCAGCTTCAACTTCTCCGAATTAGGGACTGCTTAAAGCTGAGTTGCCTATTTTCATACACCAAGTTACCCACACCGCTTAAGTCTCTGAATATTGATAGATGTCCAGAGTTGGAATGCATAGCCCAAGAGTTTGACGAAACCGCTTGCCTTGAATCTATGCTAATTGAATGTTCTGGAATTAAATCTCTACCACGAGGGCTAGACAAGCTCATCCATCTCCAGGAGATTCGATTGAGAGAGTGTTCAAATTTGGTTTCTATTGAAGAACGTGGGTTGCTTACAGTTACCACCAACCTCAGAGCTTTCTCAGTTGATGGTTGTGGAAATTTTGGAGCCCTTCCAAAGTGCATGGTTAGCAACACCTCCCTTAGAAAATTAGTGTGTTCAACTGTTCAGCTGACATATCATTTCCATCGGAGAGTTTCCCTGCCAATCTCACATCACTTGACATCTCAAATGCACCCAAAATTTATAGGTCGCTAGTGGAATGGGGATTCCATAGACTCACCTCTCTTCAAGAATTGACCATCGGAGGTGGAGGATGCTCAAACGTGGTGTCGTTCCCAGAAGAAGGGATTGGAATGATGCTGCCTCCTTTTCTCACCTCTATCCGCCTTTCAGATTTCGAGAACCTGGAATTCATGTTCTCCGAGGGCTTTCAAGACCTCGCCTCTCTTCGAAATTTGATCATTTATAATTGTCCCAAGCTAACATCTCTTCCGGAAAAAGACATGCTTCTCTCGCTTAGTCTTTTAAATATTTCCAATTGTCCGTTGCTGAAAGAAGAGTGCTCAAGCGATAAAGGACTCGAGTGGTCTAAGATTTCCCACATACCCCGCATTCGAGTTGATTATAAAAATGTCATCCCGAGGGAATCAAATTGAAAGATCTGATTGGTTTCATCAGTCATGGGACAGGTACAAAAAACCATTTCAAATATTTAAGAGCTTTTCAGTTTCATACATCTAACTTTCCCTAGGAACAAGAGAATAATAACAATTTTTTTATTCATTGTTGCAGGCATTGAAGGAAAAGTAAACATATTCAACAGATCAGCTTTAGCGTATTTGATTAAATATACAGCTATTTCTCTGTATATTGTTGAAATCATGCAAATTTTATTTGTTTTAATATAAGCTCTAGCCATTTCAACCGCATAATGGCCACTTTGCTGTCTTGTTGGATGCCATTTTAATGTTGCTGAAATCTATTTTAATTGGTTTTTCCCTGGCAAGAATCCCAAGCTCGAAAGGGCCACCAAAACTCAGATCATAGTTAGCATAACCCAAGTATTATCTTACTCTCTCTGCGCATCTGAACCTTAACTGTATCCAAGTTATAATCTCTCTTGAAACAGTACCTCAACAATTTTCTTTTTTCTTAAGCAGAATACAGACTCAACATGAACTTAAGAAATTTAACAAGCCAAGCTATAACAACCATGAACTTATACTTCAAACTTGAAGAAGAGAAACAAACTAACAGCATGTTTGGTATCATCGAAACCAATTACTATCAAAGTTAACTCGAAGGTATTGATTGAGGGAACTAAAATTTTAAAAAGGTATAGGATAACCATCATCGAAACCCAAGATATTTGCATCTGATAGCTTTCTTGAATTGACTGAATATACAAGCGAGGAAATCTTGGGAAGGAACTGTAGGTATGTAAATTTTACTATTTCATATTTCCAAGTTATGGCTGCTATTCTGCAGTTTGTGTTATTTTTGCTATCAATATTCATCACAATTGACCATCATGGTATCTGTTACATTATAACACTGTTAAAAATGCATCTGCTGATTCTATTTATGATTTCAATATCTAACTACTTCAATCAACTTTCTATGAGGTTTTCCAGATGATCATAACTTTTTTGTTTTTTGGACAGGTTTCTTTAAGGACCATAAACTGATCAAGAAACTGTATCGAAGATAAGAGAAGCAATTACTGAACAGAGGGAAATCACTACGCAGAAAGTGGTTGGTAAATTATGAAATAAAAGACAAAAAGAAAGAATATGCATGCTGACAGAAACATTATTTTCACTGAATTGTTACAAAATTATGAATTTCAGGCAAGAAATTCTGAAATTTATTTCACTTGCAACCTATGCGAAACCCAAAAGGTACTTTAGAATTAACATTTTCATGAGAGTATCCTGCAGCACATACTCCTTTTGACGACCCTTTTTCATAAATTCCTTGTTATTTTATAGGGTGAGCTTCAATATTTCATTGGTGTCCAACTTGATGGAAGTGATCATATTATGCCTCTAAGAAGTCGCCTCTCTGATAGCTCAGCAACAAAGTGCTAAGTCTCAGGTATACTGAATATCAGTTCATTTGATGCGTTGAAAATAACATCTCTTTTTATATCAGATCAAAGCCACTGCAGAAAATGTGGATGAAGCTGTTCGAGAACTTGCTGATGCCAATTTGGTAAACATTTCGATGGCAAGGGTATCGGTACCTTGGGAATACACTGTAAAAGATATCGATACTTTCTTTAAGGGTTTAATTTAAATGGCTTAAGAGGAATTGGTTTATATATAGCTATATAAAAAGTTATTATATCATATTGAATATTAAAAATAAAAAAATAGAGAATTAATAATAAAATTAAAAGATGAAAATCCTATTTATTTCAAATGGCTTAAGAGGAATTGGTTTTCAGTATATATTTGTTGGTATAAAACTTTTTGTATGATAAGATTATCCAAGATTATATGGATATATGTAAATAATTTATATTTTATAATTAGTATAAATATTTCAAATGTAAAATTATTAATATATGTTAGTCCAAGATATTTGATAATCAAAGAATGGATATTGGAATAAATACTTTATAATTGATAAAAGTGGATAGTTGAAATTTGATATTTAAAAAAATTATTAAACAAATATAGAAGGCTATCAAATATTTAATGGAATACAATCAATCGATTTTTTTGAGGGATTAATCAATTGTTAGTTAAAGACATGGCTTTGACGGTCGTGATCAAATTACTTTGCCCAAATATTGGTTTTATTTCACTCCAAAACAAAATTTTTAATCTCTGGAGACCCTTAATGCCTTTTCATTTAATGGACATTGAGAATGGCTACTATTTGATCAAATTCCAGGGCAAAGAGGATTATGATAGAAAGTTATCTCAAGGGTCTTGGATTGTATTTGGACAGTGCCTTACAGTTCAGTTTTGGTCAACAAATTTCGATCGTGCAAAACCTTACCCGAGTATAGTTAAGACCTGGGTTCGCTTCCCTGATTTGTCGGATCATTTGTACAACAGGAAAATCCTTTGGGAGATTGGAGAATTGGTAGGAAAGGTTGTGAGTGTAACCCCCAAAATTCTGGTTCTGTAAGTGTGTATGCTTGTTGAATAATTTTATTTAGTGTGTTGGTTAAGTCCTTTCAAAGTTTGCTTTAGGTCTTGAGTTTGATTTCTTTGTTTTGAATTTTTCTCTTAAATTTTGACTTTATGCTAAGTTTGAGCAAGAGGGCTTAAATTATTTTCTTTGTTTGGTTGTGATAAGGATGAACTTGTTGATTTAGTGGTAAGGTGTCAATTTATCTTTTGGGGTAGATGGGTTTTAGATTAAATTAAACTTGTTCAATTTATAATATTTTATTTTCTCTTTTCCTTTCTCTTTCACCTACACTTGACCATGGGTCGAATCACCCGCTTAGACTCGAATGTCTGACTGAAAAATAGGTGGGTCTGATAAAGAATATAGGCTCGAAAAATAGTTTTAGATAAAAAATAAAACTTGTTTTCTAAACAGGCTAAGCCTAAGGTAAGTTTTTTTGGCCCGGCCCAAATTTACTTAAAATTTTTTCCTAGTTGTTGTTTGTTGCCATTTTATTATCATTTTGTTGTTATTATTTGAATATTGTATAACTCTTATTTTATTGTTACTTTTATTATTATTTTAGAGACATTTGCGTACTAAGTTGAAACTATTTTAGTGTTATTTAAATATAAATATTTTTTAATATATTTTCAGTTTGTTGAGAAATATTTATTTTAATGTTTTTAATGTATGTGACGTATTAATTTTTTTAAAATTTGTTTTTATATAAATATTAATATAAAAAATTTTAATACTGATAATTCAGGTTGAACTCAAGTTTAATATTTTTTATTTGAATCGAACTTGAACAAAATTTTAAACTTATTTTTCGTATCTAAAATTTTGTATTGGTTGAACTCGTAAGTAAGGAACTTGTATTTGATAAGTAGCATACGGGATTTTTACTATAATAATACTAAAAAAAAAAACTAAAATAGAATGCCCTGAAAATTATATACGAAAATAGGCTATTCAAAGTGGTGGAGGGTGGTGCATAGGCGGCACTACCCTCAAATTTCTGCCATTTTCTGACATTTTGCAGGTAAAAAAAACTATAGGTCGAAAAAAATAATAAAATATAGGTTAAGGGTACCTCATAGGCGGCACCGGTGCTGCTGCCATGGAAGAAGAGAAGAAGAAGAAGAAGAAGAAGAAGAAGAGGGCGGCGGGAAAGGAAAGAAAGAAAAAAAAAGAAAGAAGAGAGAGGGAAGGAAAGAGAAAAATAAGGAAAAAAAATTAAATGAGAGGAAAGTTTAGGGTTTAGGAAAGAATAATTTAACATGCTTTAATTGCTGTAATTATTATTTCTTTTCCTTTTCTGGTTTTTTACAAGAATAATTAAAGTGTTAAAAATATAATTTTTTTGTTATAAAATTTAATTTAATTTAATTATTATTGTTGATTTAATTGGAATTTAATTGAAATTTAATTTTTAAATTTATTTTTATAGTGTATTATTTAGTTAAAAAGAGTTATTAAGGTAGATTTGCATTTATTTTATATTTTTATTGATTTATAATTTATTTTTAAAATAAAAATATATACAATTATACATATAATATTTCTTTTGAATAAACTAAGAGAAAAATAAAAATAAATATTACAAATTTATAAACTTAAATATTTACAGATAATAATATTTCTATATTATTTGTATATGTAAATATTTAAGTTTATAAATTTATAATATTTCTATAATAATATTTCTTTATTGTTTGTATATACAAATTAAATTTTATAAAAAAAATTACCTTTTAAAAACTTTAATTATTTTTCCCTATTCCCTAAACTTTCCTTTCATTTAATTTTTTTTTCTTATTTTTCTCTTTCCTTCCCTCTCGCTTTTTTCTTTTTTTCTTTCTTTCTTTCCTTTCCTGCCACCCTTCTCTTCTTCTTCTTCTTCTTCTTCCATGCCAGCAGCACCCTCAACCGGTGCGGCCTATGGGGTACCCTCCATCGGTGCGGCCTATGGGGTACCCTCAACCTATATTTTATTATTTTTTTCTATCTATAGTTTTTTTTTTCACCTGCAAAATGTCAGAAATGGCAGAAATTTGAGGGTGGTGCCACCTATGTACCACCCTACACCAATTAGAATAGCCTATTTTCGTATATAATTTTCAAGGCATCCTATTTTAGTTTTTTTCTTTTTTTAGTATTATTATAGTAAAAATCCCGTAACATACACTTATTTATGTCATATAATATATTTTATTTCGTTTTCTCAATGTTTTTCTAAAGTTCTTGGGATGCCATGAATTAATTTGTTTTTTAAATAAATATATAAATATCATTTATTTTCTTTTTTAAAAAAAGAATTCATTTCATTTCTTAAAATAAAAATTTCCAAAATAAAATTTAGTGAAATTGAATTTTTTAAATATTTTTATTTACTACCTCCTTTAAAAATTATAAAGATATAAGCTATTAAAATTGTGAATTTATTATTATAAATATATATATTTTAATTCTATCCCTAAAAAAACAAAACTGACTTCGCCCTTGATAATATATGACTAATAGTACTATTTTGTTAACATATATCGTGAGGGTGTAGATATCCTCCGCACACAGAACTTTACTCCGGAACTCAATTTTAGTTTTGTAAACAAAAAATTTATCTTTTTAATAAGTTCTAATTTGATTTAAAATTTTATTAATGGGATATGTTTTTACTTTTTGAGGCCAATCGCACTTAAATAAAAAAGATCGGCAGCGACTCTATATGTTTTTAAGGATATTTAAAAAAAAATCATAATAGATGTTGAATTTAGGGTTGAATTTTATACTCCATCGTTTTAAAATTAAATTAAAATTTAAATATTTCACAATGAACTTAACATTTATAAGTGTCAGAGTGTTGTAATCATGTCTAATAATTACTTTGATTTCAACAAGGTGTAAAAAAATTCACGACATTGACGATCCATTGAACTCGACACTAATAAGTATCGAGATATCTCTAAAACAACATTTGAAGATACATATTTTAATAAATAATCATTACATTTATAATATCAAAAAAAAAAGAATGATTAGTATAAATTTAAACTCTAAATTAAAAATATTAATAGAACTCTAATAAAAAAGTAATAAATTTTATTTCTTAACTCAAAAAGCAACGTATATAGAATTTATTGTAATTATCCTATAAAATATAATGTGGCTTAAATAATTACAAGTATATCTTTACTGAATTGATTTATGTTTATCTCATTTTAGAAAATGATTTGCTTTTTAAAAAAAAATGATTTGCTTTTTTTTAATAACATTATCTTTTGATTAAAGCATATTTAGGTGGCGAAAAATCATAAAGCAAAAGATTCTTACTTTGATTAAAGTATATTTCAAAGACCGTGACCTGTTTTCCACTTTCCTCCTGTTTTCCCATCAATGCTCATTTCTCATTATTCAATCACTTCAACTCATTGCCTGTTAAACTCCAATTATACACAATCCATCTCCATTTCTTTCCCTGAATTTCTGTTTTGCTTGTTCATCTCTCTCTTTCATTTCTTTGTCTTAATTCCACCATGTCTGTCATTGGAGAGGCTGCCCTTTCTGCGTTTTTGGAGCTGTTGTCTGGCAAGTTGGTTGACTCTGTACTCAACTCTGTGGCCGATCACAGGCAAGTCCACCAGCAACTCGAGCAGTGGCAATCCATATTACCCGAGATCAAAGCAGTGTTGAACCGTGCAGAGGAGAAGCAGATCAAAGACGAGGACGAGGGTGTGAAGAATTGGTTGGACAACCTCTAAGACTTAGCTTACGATGTGGATGACATCTTGGACGAGTTCGCTTACCAACAGTTGCGTCTTAAGCTCCAAAAACCTCAAGCTCAAGCCAGCACTAGTAAGGTACAGAAACTCATTCCTACCTGCTGTACTGGTGCTAATTTCTCTCCAACCTCTTTTAAGTTCAATACTGAGATGATTTCAAAGATAAAAGAAATCACCGTAGACTGAATAGTTTGAACACTCGAAGAAGTAGATTGGGGTTGAGTGAGATCATTTTTCAAGGCGCAACTTCCAAGGGAAAGAAACCCAGGCTGCGACCAACTTTCTTGATGGATGGAGCTGTGGAATATGTTGGTAGAGCCAATGAGAAGCAAGAAATGCTTGAGTTTCTCAACAGTAACAACTCCGATGGAGTTTGTGTTCTTTCCATCGTTGGCATGGGGGGGATGGGGAAAACAACTCTTGCTCAGCTTGTTTACAACGATCCCAGCATTAAGGACTCTTTTGATCACAAGGCCTGGGTATGTGTTTCTGATGAATTTGATGCAGTTAATATAACTAAGACTATTTTACAGTCCATCACTTCTGAGACATGCGCTGACAATGACTTGAATTTACTTCAAGTCAAGTTGAAGGAGAAGTTGTCAGGAAAAAGGTTCTTGCTGGTTTTAGATGACATTTGGAACGAGAGTTCCACTGATTGGACGATCTTACGGGCTCCATTTGGAGCAGGAACCAAGATTATTGTAACAACTCGACTCCAAAAGGTTTCATCTAATGTGAATTCGGTGAAAGCTTTTTACTTGGATAAACTCTGGCATCCTGATTGTTTATTCATATTTGTTCAGCATGCATTGAAAGCAAGAAACTTTGATGGGCATCTCCAATTTAAAGAAGTTGGAGAGAACATGGTGAAAAAGTGCAACGGCTTACCTTTGGCAGCAAAAGCTATTGGAAGCTTATTACGCTCAGTTAAGGATCATAGTGCATGGGAAAAAATATATGAGAGCGAGATATGGAACCTACCAGAAGATCCATGTGGCATAATTCCTGCTTTGCGATTAAGCTATCATTATCTTCCTCCGCATCTGAAACGATGCTTTGCATACTGCTCCATATTTCCTAAAGATTATGAATTCAAAGAAGAAGAGATAATCTTGTTATGGAGGGCAGAAGGTTTCCTGCAACCAAAAGCTAAAAGTCAAGCCAAAGGTCTTGGAAACCAATATTTTCAAGACCTAGTGTCAAGGTCATTTTTCCAAATATCTAGTAAAGATGGATCCCGTTTCGTGATGCATGATCTTATGAATGATTTAGCTCAATTAGTTGCAGGAGAAATGTGTTGCAGACTGGAGGGTGAAAAGCAACAAAAGTTTTCGCATCGCTCTCGTCACTCGGTTTATGTTAGCAATGATTGGTGTCATAATGTAAAGAAGTTTGAAGCATTTTATCAAATGGCTTCTTTACGTACTTTCTTACCCTTACCCTTAATGGTTCCAGAATATTGGTATCTCAATTTATCTAATGCTGTCTTGGATGATTTGTTGCCAAGACTTAGCTACTTAAGGGTTCTTTCTTTGCGTGGGTATGAGATCTATGATTTGCCCGACTTTTTTGAAAATTTAAAACATCTACGCTGCTTAAATTTTTCTAGCACCAAAATCAATTCTTTACCTGATTCTTTGTGTAGTCTTTATCATTTGGAGCCTCTAATATTAAGAAATTGTTCAAAGCTAAAAAATTTACCCTCGAAGATCGGAAATCTTGTCAGTTTGCATTTTCTTGATACTAGAGGTGCGAATTCAATAGAAAGGATGCCCTCCGGATTTGATCAGCTAACCAAGCTTCAAACATTATCTAATTTTGTTATAGGGAAAGGTGATGGACATGTTATTAGAGAATTGAAAAATTTGTCAAACCTTAGAGGTAATTTTTGTCTTTCTGGGTTGGAGAATGTTAATGGTCGAGATGCGAGGGAAGTTAAGTTAAATGAGAAGCCAGGGATTGATCGGTTAGAACTACATTGGAGCAGAGACTTAGAGAACTATACAAGGAAAAAAGAAGTTGAAGAACGGGTGTTGGACTTTCTTTGTCCTCAAAAAAAGCTTGAGCAACTCATTATTGGGAATTACGGTGGTGCAAAATTCTCGTCTTGGATAGATGATTCTTCCTTCAAGAATTTGTTGTCTTTGAAGCTTCGTAATTGTAAAAATTGCAAATCACTACCATCAGTTGGAAGGTTGCCATTGTTGAAAGATCTTTCAATTATTGGTTTCGATGAGGTACAAAAGATTAGTGTTTGAGTTCTTTGGAGAAAATGAATTGAACCCATTTGCATCATTAGAGATTCTGTCTTTTGAGAGTCTTCTAAACTGGAAGGAGTGGGACACTTGTGAAGGAGACGAGAAGGTTTTGAAATTCCCCAGCCTCCGTGAACTTTCAATTGTTGATTGTCCTCCATTGTTGGGAAGGTTGCCTACCCATGTTTCCTCCTTGCAGAAACTTAAAATTCGTACATGTACGAGTTTGGTAGTTTCAATATCAAGTTTCCCATCAGTGTGTGGGTTAAGTATAGAAGGGTGTGCGGAAGTGGTGGATGATTGCTCTTCTCCTGTAACGGAGGTTTCCTCTTTGCAAACTCTGTTTCTTTCTAACATTTCAAAGTTTAATATTCCAGCAGATAGGGTAATGTTGAGGTTTGGAAATTTAGGATATTTTGAAATTGAGGGTTGGGAGGAGTTGGAATCTTTATCGCAACATGGGTTAAGTTTAGTTGGACATCGTTTCATTAGAGTTTCACATTGCCCTCAACTGCACTCTTTGGAAACTGAGGAAGCCGAATTGCAACCTGACAAGGTCTCACGTGTTGAATCTCTCTGGATATATGACTGTGAAAGGCTATTACTGCCAAAAGTCTTACATGAGCTCACATTCCTTACAGTGATGGAAATTTATGGTTGTCCAGGCTTGGTTTCTTTTGCAGAGAATAACTTACCTCCTAATTTGAAAAAGCTGAGAATTACGAACTGTGAGAATTTGGAGTATTTGGTTGATGAAAAAGAAGATAATAAGAGTATCAATAGTACCCTCTGTCTTCTTCAGTACTTGAATATCCATAACTGTCGATCTCTAATGTCTTTGTCATCGAAGGGGCACAAAAATATTTGCAATCAGCTTCAACTTCTCCAAATTACCCACTGCTCAAAGCTGAGTTGCCTATTTTCAAACACCAAGTTACCCACAACGCTTAAGTCTCTGAAAATTGATAGATGTCCAAAGTTGGAATGCATAGCCCAAGAGTTTGACGAAACCGCTTGTCTTGAATCTATTCTAATTGGACATTCTGGAATTAAATCTCTGCCACGAGGGCTAGACAAGCTCATCCATATCCAGGAGATTCGATTGACAGAGTGTTCAAATTTGGTTTCTATTGAAGAACGTGGGTTGCTTACAGTTACCACCAACCTCAGAGCTTTCTCAGTTGATGGTTGTGGAAATTTTGGAGCCCTTCCAAAATGCATGGTCAGCATCAGCTCCCTTCGAAAATTATGTGTGTGCAACTGTTCGGCTGACATATCATTTCCACCGGAGGGTTTCCCTGCCAATCTCACATCACTTAATATCTCAAATGCACCCAAAATTTATAGGTCGCTTGTGGAACGGGGATTACATAGACTCACCTCTCTTCAAGAATTGACCATCGGAGGTGGAGGATGCTCAAACGTGGTGTCGTTCCCAGAAGAAGGGATTGGAATGATGCTGCCTCCTTCTCTCACCTCTATCCGCCTTTCAGATTTCGAGAACCTGGAATTCATGGTCTCCGAGGGCTTTCAAGACCTCGCCTTTCTTCAAGAATTGAAAATCTGTAAATGTCCCAAGCTAACATCTCTTCCGGAAAAAGAGTTGCTTCTCTCGCTTGGTTATTTGTATATTTTATTTTGCCCGTTGCTGAAAGAAGAGTGCTCAAGCGATAAAGGACGAGAGTGGTCTAAGATTTCCCACATAACCCTCGTTCAAATTGATTATAAAAGTGTCATCCCGAGGGTATGAGATTGAAAAATCAGTCACAAAATCTGTGATTGATTTCATCAGTCATGGGACAGGTACAAGAAATCATTTCAAACATTTCAGAGCTTTTCATTTTGATACATCTAACTTTCCTTAGGAACATGATGATAATAGCAATTTTTTTTATAGATTTTTGCAGGCATTGAAAGCTAAGTTGGTGTGGAAGTGGGCTTTGAGAAAGATCGTTTGAAGGAAAAGTAAAAGATATTGAAGAGAAGTTATTTATTCATATTGGAATCTTAGATGTGATGAATTTGGTATAGTTTTAATAATATGAGCTTGAAATTATAATTAAAACTTATGATATAAGCATGTGAAACATTACTTATTTCCATCATTTCTCATCTTTCTTATATATTTATTTATTTTTAGAGGTGATGAAAGCTAAATTGAGGACAGGCTATGAGAAGCTTCAAAGCTAAATCTGTCACAAAAGGCTTTCTTCAATTGCTTCAAAGGCTTCACCCTCCTTTACCATTTACAGTGATGTTAGCAAGATCTTTGTTTATGATAGGGTATGTACAGGTTATATGGAGAACTTGTTATTGAGATACTTCACTCTAAACTTCAATTCTAATGATTAACCAACTACATAGGCCACTTCAAAGGATCCTTCACACAAAGAAATGGAGCCAAATATTGCTGGGGGGGTTAAAGGAAAGGAGTGGTAAGTTAATTTTGTATTGTTTGAAGTCTCTTCGGATGATTGATAGATGCTATGACATGCAGTCTTGTAATTGGCAGGTATTTCCCATATTGTGATTCAGCGGTTGTCCTCTGCTAATCAAGGTTGGAATTTGTCAGTGCGTGTCCCTTGGGCTAGTAAAAGGGTGGGTGGTGTTTTAATAATTTATAGAGTATTAGAATTGTCTGACTCAAATCTTGTTTACTTGTTAAAAAACTACTAATAGGATTTTTTTTAAAATTTTTAAATAGATAGAGTCGAAATTATTTTTGTATTATTTGTTTTTAATATTAGTAAATTTTTTTCTTGTGCTCGTGATTTTTTCTAAAATTTTTTTTACGTTTTGTGTGTATAAATAAAATATATTTAATAATTTTAAATGAAGTTTGAAAAATTACTAAAAAATTTAAAATTTTACTTTAATAAAATTTTAAATGGAATTTTCTTTTAATTAAAGTACAATAAAAATATGTTTTATTTGTATACATATTAATTAACAAATTGTAACATATTTTAAACTTTTATTTAAAATTATATAAAATTTTAAAAACAATAAAGTTGTTTTAAAATATTCTTATTAAACTATTTTAAAATTTTTAATTTTTAAAATATATATTTAGCTAAAAAAGTGAAAAGTTCACTATTTTTAATTAAAAAAGTGTTTTTTTTCTAAATGGTATATTTAGTTAAATGTTTGTAAAGAAGTGATATAGCTGAAAGAAAAAAATTTAAATATAAAAAACATATTGGAGGACTTATTATTAAATAATTTTTAAAAGGTAGCAAAAATTGTAGTTTGAATTATTAAATATAAACAAATTGGAAAGATTTATTATGAAATATAATTTGTAGAACATTATTGAAAATTATATAAAAAAATGAGGAGGGATTTATGTTGCAATTTTTCCCTCCATAAATGCTTTATTTACTTTCATGCCACATGCCAAATTTTTATAGTGTAAATACATTTGGAATTTAAGGACCTTGTAATATATATATATACTTAGTATGATATCCACATCACGTTTCACATTGGATTAATTATTTATATGGATCAAATTATAGAGTAAAATTTTAAAGCAAAAAATTTTAAATTCTCTATTTTTTTATTTTTCATTTTTGTTTTATAATTCAAGTTTTAGGGTTCGTGATTGATTCTTTTGAGAATACCGTCTTCAATGTTCAAAATTATGTTCTCTCTACTACTGTATATCCAACACTTGTTTATAGGTTATCTCTGTTTTAAAATGTAATAAAACAAAACTATTAAATTAAAAATATATAATTTTTTAATTAAATAAAAAATTAATAGGGATGAAGTACTACAATTTGAAATAATATTTTAGGTCAAATTATTTATATCCACGTAATAATATACTTGAAGTGAGTATATAATTGCATCTGTTTTATTTATCCATTTTATCCTTTATTCTATTTTTTTATATTTTATTATGGGAAAAATATTTAAATTTTGATTATATAAAGTATTTAATTATTTGGTAATAACATGTTATTATTAATTATTAGTAGTAACTATTTGGATTAACTGGTTTCATTGTAATCAACCGCATGAGTCGTTTAAATCTAATCACTATCTCCCTTGACGGAATCCAACTAGCCCTTTCTCACTTGAACAAAGCAATTTGTTTGCAGGAATTTGAATGTGGCAAACAACCAACTCTTTTTTCCAACTGTATGCTAAACAACTCCAACCCAACGCACGCTTTTTGAATTGAAATTGAATTAACTTTAAGAGACGATTATGACTATCCCATATTTTGAAAGATAATAAATATCGTGTTGTAAGGTTTTAAACGCGAGTTCATTTCTCACGATTCTCGATCGGAATGATAACTGGCCTAAAGATAAATGGAGATTAGTTGAGCTTGAAATTAATCATTCCTGATTAGATTATAAGAGTGAATTTTAATGCATGTTAATAGGTGAAGAATGAGAGAGGACTAAAAGGGCAACTACACCAAAGTATAAAAAGGGGAAATAAATGGCAAAATGTTTCAAATGCAATAGACTTAAGAATGTGCTAAATTGCCTTTTCAATTCAAGTGTATGTTCTCATGCCACAGTTACAATCCTTTATATACATCTTTCAAAGAACCAAAACACCCCTCAAAGAACCAATTTCACATGATTTGCTCCTAGAATCATAACAACCCACCACAATATCAGATTTTCTAAATATAGAATTTGTCAAAGTCAAAAGTCTGATTTTTTTATCATCCCAAAAATAATTCTATAATTTTCAATTCAGCCCTACAACTTGTTTTTTGTTCCAATGTAGCCCGATTTCGCTTGTTTTTGAACTTCGACACTTTAATTGCATCCTTGATAAAATTTAAGTAAGAAATCACAAGTAGTATTCTGTTAAAAAATTGAGAAAAATTAGATACATTAAATACATAAAATTAGTTTACTATCAATATATTAAAATATTTATTTGTATTTGGGTAGGGATGATATGCGGAGCAAATGAAAGTTAAAACCAAATTTTACATTGCATTCAAATCAAGGCGGCAAATATTATCTATGGTTTTTGCTTATGAGGTTTGATCCGTTAAACCGATGCTCAACTGTAGAACCTTAAATCATTGCACTCATGGTTCACTGTTTCGTAGAGCTGTTTAAGGATTCACATTCGGTTGAGCATCGGTTGGGTCCGACTTAGTCATGGTGTTTATATTTATTATCGACTCTAATTTTATTTCACTCGTTTTAATTAAAAAAATTAAATCAAATTAGAATAATAAAATAATATTTAAAAATTTGACCAACTTAAAATATTTCTTGTATCAAATTTGCATCTTTAGTGTTAAACTTAGATTCCTTCAATGGATTTCTGAAAAAAAAAGAAATATTAAATTAAAAATTAATATATATGACTAATTTAGAGTGATGATAAGCCATCTTCATTCTATCAGGCACAAATATATCATCTTTAATTTCTTTTCTTTTTGGTTTGGTGAAATATAATAGGAGAGTAAAGCCCTAACAACAATACAACTTACACGACTCGAACTCAGGTTACACCTGGGGCAATAAGCGCCTTAACCATCAAGCCAACACATGGGTTCATATCATTTTTAATTATAATAAAAGGGTAATGGTGGTGAGAAGTGAGTTTGGAACTATTCATAACATCTCTCTACTCTTAAATAAAAAGATAAACGCACTCTAACTCACGTATTTTTATATTGACAACAATGCTAATGCTAACCTAACTAAGACTTAGTCTATCTCATATTAATCATGTTAATAAAAGGATAAAATATTTTGATTTATTAAATTTATATGGTTATTCTATCTCATGTTAATTATAAAATTAAATATGTTAATTTATTAATTTTACTTGAAATTTATTTATTCTATTTAAGAAACTAGAAATTATTAATATTTAAATTTAATTTATTTCATCTTTATCATGTTTATTAAGAATTTAAAATTTATTTTGAACAAAAAGCTATAGATTTTAATTAAATAAGAAGAAGAAATTCATGTGTCATCAAATTAAACAACTCACGTGGCAATCATCTGTGAGCTTGAAACCTTGTAATATAATATATAATATGTATAATTTATGTATTATTTTGACTCTTCTATTATTGGTAAATAACTTTTAATATATATTTATACCTACTATAAAAGCAAAGGGATTGCTTAATTTGAGATTGAGGGGCTTGATAATTAATTTGAAGGAAGTTGAGGTAAAATATAGTGAAGGGAAAATGATATATTGTTTTGGGTTCATTTATTTCGCTATAAAATAAAAAATATATATTATGTTATTTTTGTGAATTTATATGTTAATAATTTATTTTATGTATATAATTTTACATGTTTATTGATAAGTATTAAAAGTAACATTTTAACCTCATTTTTAATGCGTTGTTGAGTGATTATTCGATGTCAATAGTGGATTTTTTTCTTCTAATCCTTTAAATTGATATTTTTATACTTAATAGAGTATTTGGGAGCAAACATGGCATAAAATGAGCAAAAATCGAAGCAAGCTATAGGAGCAACATAGGTTGACCCATTCCACACATCCTTGTTGTAGGCCGTGTCGATTTCACGAATTTGCACCCTAATTGTGAGAAATCACATTTTTTAGGTTTTTCGAGCATTCTAATATGTATATATGACAAAAATAAGAAGATAGAAGTGGGTCATTATAGAATATTTAAGAAAACAACTCGAAAAACACCATTGAAGTCGATTCTGAAGCAGATTTCCGTCAAGATTGAAGATTGCATTTGATTTCTTAAGAAGCCATCATGAGTTTCTTTATTTCTTTTAGTTATACTATATTTTGGATGTTTTTATTGAAAGCATGACCTAATTTTTTAAATACCCAAGGGAGATGAACCCTTATGATGAATTATGTCGTTTGATTTTTATTTTACAAAATAAACCCTTAGATCTTGTTCTCAATTATGTGTGCTTAATTCTTGGTTTAATATTTCTAGATTATTGATCCATATTTGGTGTGCTTAAATTAGAGGAACAAACCCTGTTTAAAAGTAAATATTGCGTAATTGAGTGGAGTTGCATACAATCCTAGAAATAAGACGACATAAATCTACAGTATAAGAGTCAAATCTAATAGGGGAATCCATAACTTGAGTTAATGCAATAATAGAGGTTTTAATAAGAAATAAATTTTAATTAATCAACATAGAGTCAGTTTCTCTTACTCTCGAAAGAGATATTAGCATAATTTGGGGATTTTTACGGATCAAGTTACTAAGTAAATAAATTGCGTAATTTAGATTGACAGTAATAAATGAAATCTAGGTAAATTCTTTCTTGGGTATTGTTTCGCTTCTTGGTTTTTACTCGATTATTTTAGTGTTTTGTTCTTTGTCGCATTCATAGTTAATTAATTTAGTTAATTTTAGTTGTAATCAATCACTTGAATTTATCGGTTAAATAATAGGAAGACAGTAATTACTAGTACTTTTAGTCTTCATGTGAACGATATCCACCGTAGCTATACCACGCATCATTTATATATTCATGTTATATTAATATTATTTTCTTGCATATTTAATTATTTTCTATATTTTTTTCGTGTATAATTTTAATTTATTTTATAATTTCTTTTGTGCATTGTTGTGTTGAAATTTATTACGTATTCTTCATAGTTTATTTTAGTTATTCAATTTAAATATATTTGTGTTTATGACGTGACGTGTTATATTTGTGATAATTTTTTTTGCTTGTTTTGAGTATTAGAAATTTACAAAATTTTAAAATTAATAAATTGTTTTATATAAATTTTAATACGTTTATATATATTCATATAATTTTTTTCTGTTATGTCATGTACAAATTATTTTTACCATGTTGTGTTTGTATCATGTTCAATACATCTTATATTTTGTATAAATTTTCATAGGATTCGATTTTAATTTATATTTATGTTCTTAAAAATTGAATTATTACAGATGTCTTATAAGTTATACCGATATAACTAATACAAATATTATGCTCAAAATTAAACAATTGACTGAATAACATAATTTGGATAACATATAATAATTTTTAATATTATATTTCGTATAGTTTATCATTATGATTTAATTTAGATTAAATTTTATGTTTTCGTTTTACATTTTTTTTGCATAATTTATCATAGTAATTCTAAATTGTTTTAACTAATGACTTGTATTACTATTAATGGTCCATAAAGGTGTCCATGAGTCGGGCTGGATTGGGTTCGGGTTGGACCCAACCAAAATTTTAGGCCCATTTGTTAGGCACAGGTCTGACTGACTTAAAAATTGGGCTTAAAGTTTTGGCCAAGTCTGACCCGGATAAAAATATTAAAACTTGGGCCCGGCTCGACCATATTAATTTTTTTTTTATATTTTTTAAAAAGTATAATACATCAAAAATACTAAAAAAATTAAAATAAATGTTTCCCAACAAATTGAAAATAAATTATTTAAAAAATATGTATACTTAAATAACACTAATATAGGTGCAATTTAACAAGCAAATACCTCTAAAATAATAACAAAATTAACAATAAAAAGAAGAATTATACAATAACAACAGAATAGTAGTAACATAATAGTGAAATGGTAATAACATAAAAAGCAACATTTTTTTTTTGCATATTTGAACCTACTCGGGCCCGATCAAAAAAAACTTTACCCAAGGTCTAGCCCATTTTTTAAATGAGTCTTATTTTTTGCCCAGACTCAATTTTAGGCCTATATTTTTACCCAAACCCTCTAATTTTTCGAGTGGGTGGCTCGACTCATATACAAGTCTAATGGTCCATATCACAACTTCACCACGCCCATACCCTAAAAACCTTAGCTATTATTGAATGAGATTTTATTCTGGGCCAGGCCTATTGGATTTACTTATTTCTAGGCTTTCATACATAATTAAGAGGTCTTATTAGTGGTATTATTATGTGGTGTTGTGAAATTGGGCCGTTATTACTTGCCCCAAGATATTGGCAATTAATGATATGAAAACTAATATTATTTCATTCACTTCAATAATTAGAAAATTTTAAGAATTTTTAATCTAATATAGAACTTAGTAACAATGATTTGAATTGAGTTGGATGAATACATAATATTAATATTATATGTATTTGTTTAAATTCATCTCAATTCAAAATATGAGTTTTAATCATCTAATCTAAACTTATTTAAGTTTATATATATTTTATTAAATTTCAAAAGATAAACAACTTAACATATTTTCTAACATTTACAGTAAAATATAGTATATTTTGTAACACCCCAAATTCGTCCTAGACATTATGGCCAAATCCGAAGATGCCACAGAAAATGGGTTTACTTACGTAATGTAACAACCCGTTTTTGGTCAAATCGGAATAATAGTTTCGGGACCACAAATCTGAAGTTAAAATAATTATTTTATTATTATTTTAATGTCTGTGGCATGATAATATGTTTGTGTAAAATTTTCGTTAAGAAATTTTATCATTTAGATGCTTAATTTGATAAAAAGGACTAAATCGCGTAAAGTGTAAAAGTACAGTTCTATAAGCTAAAAGTGTTTATTAGCTATGGTTTTTAAAGTGGGGGTCCTCAAATGGTAATTAAACCATTTGAAATGTGAGTGGACATATATGGACATTTATTAAGGTGTTTTAATGGTTTAATAATAAGGTTAATTTTGTAATTTGGTTATTAAGGCTTATTGAATAAAACAAAATCAATTTATCATCATCTTTTCACCATCTTCAACTAAATAGAGAAAGAAAATAAAGCGATGGGAATGAGCTAGGGTTCGGCTACTTTGAAAGCTCAATTGGTGAATGTATTTTGTCCCGTTTTTAATGATTTTTATGTTTTTGAGATCGTTGCAGCTAGTACTAGCTAGCCCAGTGACTAATTTGCAAAACTGTTAAGGATTTTGAATGTTTCCATTGATGAATATGTATGAGTTTTGAATATTGATGATAGATTTTGAATGTTTATTGATAGTTAAACAAGTTTTGTAAAGTGATTTTGAGTAAAAATGCAAAATAGGGATTTATGTGTGAAAATGTGAAAATGTGTGAATAAATGAAAAATATGGACTGCTAGGGGTATAATGGTAATTCGGCTAGCATGGGTTATTCTTGAATTTCATGAATTTGTGATTTTGTGTAATAAGGACTAAATTGTAAAAATGTGAAAGTTTAGGGGCTAATGTGTAAAATAGCCTAAATGCATATTTTGGATTGAATTGAATAAATAGAGGAATAAATAAGTTAATTTTTATTACTTATAGATCAAGAAACGAGGAATTCAGACTTAGATCGGGGAAAAAGCAAAGTAATTGTATAGTCAGTCCGTTTCGTCGTTCCGTACACGAGGTAAGTTCGCATAATTGAATTTAAATGTGTATTTATTTAATTGATGGATGGTTTTGTGATTATATTTATCTTATTGGTTAAATTTGAAATATTTTGAATTAAATCTACGAATTAAGTAAAGCGAGTTGCTAAATAAGACCATAGCTGGGCTATGACAATCAGAAAATAAGACCATAACTAGGTTATGGCATGTGAATGTAAGACCACGGCAGGACCATGGTAATATAAGTGTAAGACTATTGTTGGACTATGGCATCAGAAAATCGATGTACTCGTATTGTAAACACTTATAAGATGGAGTGGTTTGGTAAGAGAATTGGTGAGAAATAGATACATACCGGTATAGGTATGTACTGAAAACTGTTCGAGTAACAAGTTAAAGAAGTTGACAACTTATGAGTTAATATGTGATTAAACTTTATGTTAAAACATTGTTTGATGATTTAAATGCAATTTATGTTATCTATTTTGAAATGCTAATGAATGATGAGATTATTTCATTTTTACTTACGAACTTAGTAAGCTTCATAGCTTACTTTGTTTACTTTTCCATGTTTTATAGTCTTACGAAGCTAGCTCAGATTCGGAGATTGTCGGTGATATCATCACACTATCCAACTATCAATTTGATATTTTTGAGTTTATATTTTGAATATATGGCATATGTAGGGACTTTGGTCATGTTGGTTATGTTTTGGTTATGATTTTGGCCATTTGAATTGGCTTGTAAATGTCTAAGGTTTGGTTTGTATATTTGGCCATGTGAGTTGGATTATTTTGGTTTTTTTTGGTTATGTCTATATGTAAACAAATGATCTATGTTGTTGATTGAGGTTGGACTCATGATGTTTATTGATAATAGGTAATTTGAATGCCAATTGGTTGATAATTGGGAAGTTATGTGCTTGTGAATAAGTGAATGATGATGCATGTTTGGAAAGGTTTAATTAGTTGATTTGAATATGTGAAGTTGGTATTATTTGAATGAGTGAAATATGGGATAATAAGCATGTTAGTTTTTGGAATTGAAATGATATGTTTTAGTCTTGATTGTGGTTGAATTGGATGTCCATTTATGCTATGAATGAGTACCATTTGAATTGTGTAGGTGTGCATAATATTGGGTGGCAAAATGGCTTAGTAAATAGCTTATTTTTGTTCACACGGGCAGACACACAAGCTTGTGTCTCAGCCATGTGTGACACACAGTCATGTTACACAGCCGTGTGTCCCCTGGTGTTGAAATTAAAATGAAGTCAGTATGCTCCACACGGTCTCACACACGGGTGTGTGATCGGCCATGTGGCATAACTCAATATACCCCCTAATTTGCACACGGCCTAGCACACGGGCGTGTGACTTGGCCGTGTTGCATAAGTTAGTATACCCTACAGGTTTGGCATGGCCTAGCACACGGCCTGACACACGGGCGTGTGTGGCCATTTCAAAGGGTACACGAGCTAGACACACGGGCATGTGGTTGACCGTGTGACCTAAGTCAGTAAACTCACTTATTTGGACACGGGGTAGGACACGGGCTGGAATACGACCATATGCTTCCATATCGAATGTTCACACAGCCTATGACACGGGCGTGTCTGGTGGCCGTGTGAGACACACGGCCTGGCCACACAGGCTTGTGTCCCCTGTTTTAAGAAAAATTTTCTAAGTGTTCCAAATGTTTTAAAAGTTATCGGTTTAGTCTCGAACCAATACTAAAGCATGTTTAGGGCCTAGCAGGCTCGTATTAGGGACTTCATTACTGAATATGAATGGTTTTAATTTGGATGTAAATTTATGACTCGATTTGTATGATTGATTGTGATGAAAGTTCGGTAATGCCTCGAGCCCTGTTCCAGCGTTGAATACAGGTAAAGGGTGTTACATGTAAAATCATTTCAGTTATTGAAATCATGCACTTTATATCCATTTTCGAAAATGTTGATTAATTAGTTTATTTGCCAAAACTTATTTTACAACAGAAGTCTAACAAAATCAATACATTTTAGAAATCCAATTCGTATTTTTAGAAAAACCTCTTTTTGCGTAAAAACCATCGATTTCATAAAATAATTTAATCAAAGAGTGTAAATTATCAACAAAAAAAAATCAACAGTTTAAAACCATAAAGTCCAAAGAGTCTTAGAAATTACAAACTCTCAAATGAAAACCAAAATCATAAATAAAACCATAAATTGCCAAATTTAAATAGTTTACGGTCGAGTGGTCACCGCTGAGTCTCTGCCACACCAATCCGTCTAAGTCTGTGGATTACCTGACAGAACAGACAAACGAATGTGAGTTTACATAAAATCAGCGTGTAACCCAACAGAATTAAGCATGCAAACATACAGAATCATATACACAGTCAGAAACAGATACAGACTCAGACTCAGATTCAGATTCAGATTACAGAAACATGTATGCAAAAATCTTACCCCTATCCTCTACACACAAAATCTGTCCATCCCATCACACCATGTGGGGTTAAAAGCACCCACCCATCCCTATACACCATATCGTGTCACTACGACACATATCAGATAATGTGCAGCCAAGCTGCCAGAATATAAGTGAAAGATGCCATACAGAACACTTCCTTCACATATACATATCCCAATCCAGTCGCAGATACAGAATAAACAATAGAGTAATAATATGCATAACATGCTCATATACAGATGTCCAATACACGTATATACTTAATAGATTAATCAGTCATGCATATAAATGTCATACTCAGAACAGAATGTCCAACTAACAAATCACATAGTTTTAGGGTTTAGTTAGCCCTTATCGACCCTTCGGTAGGCCCACAGTTGATCGGAATGACCTGTGCGACCCTAGGGAAAATTTCTCAAATATGGGCCCACATGCCCGTGTGGCTTACCCATGTAGGCCCACACGCCCAGATTGGCCTTGCCTATGTGGCTTACTCGTGTAGGCCTACACGCCCAGATTGGCCTTACTCGTTTGGCCCTGATCTAAAATCCACATGCCCATGTAACATGCCTGTGTGGCCAGTTTCATTTCTACGTCTTCGACGAGCAAGACTTCACTGTTGACATAGGGTGAGGTTTCAACAGGGCAAGCGGATATTATCCAACCTGCGGTCAGCTATGATATACTCAACTTCTTCTTTTCACCTCCCTCTTCGATCGATCCGGAAGACGTTCCCTTAGCAGTTGACATCTCAACAGAGTCCCCCGGTCGAGTTGGAAAACAACCCTTGAGACCTACGAGCTCCTAAAGCAAAGAAAGAAATAGATAGACTTAGACGAGGGCATCTTGAAACCCTCTCCCTACGGTCGAGTTAGCCTATGACCTCAAGATCAAGAAAGCCAGCCATACATAGAAGACAAGGGAAGACCTTGCTCGACCAAATGAACGTAGCAGCATGCCTTTGCCTACCATACGGCTATGTGGCGTCGACAGTGACCATTTTTGACTTTTGCCAAAACTCGTTTTTTTGCGTTTCGAGAACACACCTGGTTCGTTTAAGATGTTACAACAACCACGAGCCCTCCAGAACGTAAGAGTCAACATACCAACGCTCAAAATCAGTCTTAAAACATGATTAAACTGAAAACTTGAAACCAAAAATAGCTCAAATCAAGCATTCATCGCTTACCCCAACACTCCAAACGATTGACTACGATTCTGCAAGAGTAGAGTCACGGTCTTCTCGATTCGTTGTTGCCAAAACAACAATATAACACCAATTAGCGTTTTGGAAAAACACAAGTTACAAAATAACAAAGCCTTACTTACCAGAATCGTGTGACGAAAACAGAAATAAGGAGAACAAAGGTGTGATGGCCAATAAAAAGGGAACAGAGCCGTATGAGAGAATATGAAAAAAGAAAACGGCAGAAAAGCAGAGAACTAACGTCAGTTGATTTTGGAAGAAAGAGAAACTAATTGGAAATTTTGAAAAAAAACAAAGATATGATACATATCCCTTGATTTTCCTCCCACTAATCCATTAACTCATAACCTCCTTAGACTTTAGGTCAACCGAGACTCTATAAGTCAACTGAGCAAAAAGTAATACCCACGCTCGCATAGGGATTCAAACACAAAACCTCCCACACACCAACTCCTTACCACTTGAACCAACAGGCTCTTTCTAATATGGATTAGCAAAAAATTTTATATAAGCCCGCTCAACAAGGGTAAGGCTTGGATCTAAAAATAATCAAAATTTGCTAAAGGTAGGACTTGAACTTGGAACCCATTACACACACCCAAAATATTTAACCACTGAAGCAGATACTCATATATGTTAAATATTTACAGAAATAGAAATAAAAAAAAGTTAAGGAGTTACATATTTAATTTTCATATAATATAAATTCAATAATATAAAAAAAATTACATGTTAAGCTTTAGATTTAAATATTAAAACCTAAACACGATCTATATTTTAAATAGAGTTAATATTTTACTTCAACTATTTTTTCTAGCTTAGTATTTTTGTTTTAATTCTTTCAAATATCGAACAGACCTTTGAGATTGGACAACTAACCTAACCCGTAACCATATATATTTATTAACTAATATTTTAAATTAGATTTATTCAACCCATAGAGAATAAGTTCTATCGATATAAAATGTGAAAATAAATCGATGATAACTTAAAATCTAGATACTTTTTGTCAACAATGTTTTAACTTAGTGGCAAGAGCATTAAGTTGTGAGGCACGAGAATTTAGCTTTGATCTCAAACAATCTCATCTCCATCTCCAGTTATATATATATAAAAAAATGGATACTTTTTCAATTTTTTTAAATAATGAGATTTAAAAATTTAATATTATTTTTCTAAATACATTTTTTATTAACTATTTATATACATTTAATATAGGAGGGAAGTGAGACATAATTGATGAAAAGAAAGCAAAGCACCAAAATTGGTTAAAAATAAGTGAAAAGAAAAGGAAAAGACCACAACGAAGCCTTTCATTGTCTTTTCCAACTATAAATAGCATCAAAATATGCTTTCCAAAGTTGCTTAACTTGGATACCGTTCGGTACATACTGAATTTCAATCCAAATCAACCACAGCTCTAACCAGAAGGTTTCATCTCATCTGCTCTTTATATTCCTATATATAAAGGTTTCTAAATAGAGATGGCTATAAAGCTGGATGAGATGCTTTTTTTTTCCTCGTAATAAAATATTTATCATAATAAAATATAGGTTAATATTTGATATATAGGTAGTGTATTATTTTTATTTCACAAGCAACTTTCAAAAACCGTCATGTGCCTTTTTTTATAAATATTTATTTATTTAATATTTTATTATATCCATATAAGACATTTGTCGACCCCTTTAACCTTGCGTTTGGAGTCTAAAAACTTCACTAGCAAAGTACCCAAATATTTTCCCATAAAATATATGTTATAAATATTTATAAATTTTAAAATATAAATTTTAAAAAATAAAAATATTTATAAAATTAAAGGGTAAACTACAAGAATAGTCAACCCACCTATGACTTTGGTTCTATTTTGGTCGCAAAATATTAATTTTTAATTTAGTCACTCAAATTTTTAAATTAAATATTTTAGTCACTCTCTCATTAGTTGTTGTTAGATAAGTGATGGAAAACTTATGTGTGCTTCTTTTATTGACCTAAACAAATTTATCCCTCTAATATTTACAAAATTTATCCTTTTAATTCCAATTCTAAAAAAACAATAAATTTATCTTTCTACCTTTACAAAATTTGTCAATTTAGTTTTAATTTTAAAAGTTTCAAAAAAAGGAAAAAAAGTTAAAAAAATATTTTTTGGATAAAGAATTATAAGAATGAATTAAAAAAATATAAAAAGTATAAATAAATTATATATAAAACATATGTATTAAAAATAAAAAATACTAAAAACTGATATATCAAAGGATTCAAAAAGAACTAAACAAGAAATTGATTGATGGGTACTAAAGAGAGATGAAGTTGGGCATCCCCATGGACATGGAATTGATGAAACTGTCTCCCTTGCTTCAATTCAAGTCAGATAGATTTCACATTATATTATTTTCTCTACTTGAAGATTATGTTTTTTATATTTTTAAAATAAAAAAATTGAAAATAATTGTTTTGTAATAGTTTAAAAATTGTTAATTTTTAAAGGAATTTAATTAAATAATATGATATTGGTCTAAAATGTGACACTTAGTTGGATTTAAGCCAACAAGATTTTTTTATCATATTCATGAAGGTGATATGAGTTTAAAATGAACACAATACAAATGACATTAAATACTCTTAGTGTTCAGCGGGTTTTGGAGGTACATTAAAGGAATATTAAAAAAAATGAAGTTTTTAAAATAACTTTCTTCATTTTAGAAAATTTGAGAATTACAACTAAATTAAAATTTTTGTAAATGTTGAGGGATAAATTTATTGAATTATTTACAATTCGAACTAAAACAAAAAATTTTGTTAAAATTGAGAGCTAAATTTATTATATTTTTTAGATTTAAAATCAAATTGATAAAATATATAAATACTGAAAGGCCAAATTTATTATTAGGCCAATAAAAAAAATTTGTATAAACTTTCTATCACTCATCTAATAACAATTAATAAAAAAGTGACTATAATATTTAATTTTAAAAAATTAAGCGACAAAAAGAAAAAAAAAAGTTAATAATCAAGTAACCAGAGGTTTTATTGGGTCACCTCCGTAGGATTGGATAGACCTATATAAAAGCTAAATAAACTAATTTTCATATCAAGTAGGCCTGAGCAGATCTAACGTCAAGTTGAAACTTGAATGGTTCGACATTTTTCACCGTCATAGTTGGTAAGTACGGGGAATCTTTTGTAAAATGTTGGACGGAAAATAAAAGTTAAAGGGTGATTTTACCGTTTGAGGTGTGATTGCCCTGTACTTAAGAATATTTTGCAGTAGCATATCTCTAATGTAATCTCCTAAACTTGAACAAAACATTTTGACTAGTTTTTTAAGGTTACATTGCTTATCTTTTCATATAAAATCGTGTGAATCTCTTAGTTTTGCTAGAACGTACAAGTTTCAAACACAAAACAATTAATTAAATATATATACTTTGCAAAGGTTGATTACTTATAAAAACTTAGTTGATTTTCGACTTATTTACTTTTCAAAACTCATTTTCTATATTGCAGTGGAAAAAGTGATATTTGATTGATTTTTAATTAAAAATCAGATTGTTTGCATAATTAATTCAATTTTCATGTTTAGATAGTTTAAAACTTATATGTCATGCATGCCAAATTAAACCTAAAAAAGCCCCATGCCATAGTCTGAATAAAATATTATATAGTCCCAAATAACAAAAAGTATAAATATTAAGTTTAAAAACATGTTTTTTTTAAAATGATCTGTGATACTCCTTCAATTGTCGAATCTGAATCTTAACCTCGCTAGTTATTTGAAAAGATGGTAAATGAAGAAGTGAGCCAAAGAAAGAGAATATATCACTCAGAGACACTGGAACCAACTATGACATGAACAACATAAATTTCATATGCATAAAGCAGAACAATAACCAGTTGAAGTAGAAAAATAACAACATATGAATTTTGCCATCGAGTACTCTACCGAAACATAATTGAATAGAATGCCAAAGAAAAAAATAGAGTAATGCCGATCATTACTGAACCATACTAACTATATCTCTGCCTAATGTTATGATTAGCTAGCGTTCCCATATGATAGCTCTTTTAATCTTTTTATTTAACTAGTTTTCTACTTCGGCTTTATACTTAAGAAACCCATCAAACTCTTCATCTTTATTTCTAATTACACCTTAGTGTATTTAGAAAAATAATCAATAAAGGTCATATAATATGTTTTACCTCTTATGGTCATGGTTTGTTTTAAGACTCCTAAGTTTTTATGAATTAAAGTTAAAAGTTTTATTTCTCTAAAAGTTGATGAACAATTTTTCTTAGTTTGTTTTGATTAAACAAACATTTCACATTTTTACATGCAAATATTATTACTATAAACTAATTCAAGTTATTTTTTTAACATAAAAAATATTCACATATCCTAATTTAACATGACATAAATCTATAAGTCAACCAAGTAAGCAAAAGAACTAGCATTTTCATTTATTATTTTGCAAACATTAAGTATAAATAGTTCATTATTATAATAATCCTTACCTACAAACATATTTCTTTTTGTTATTATAACCATATTAGACTCAAACGAAACTTTTACCCCAACCTTTCTTGACAACCTAACAAAAACCAAATTGGATCGAATATCACGAACATGTGCAAATCATTTAAGGCAAGGACTTTTCTAGAATTTTGAGCATGACCTTGTTGTTCCCAAACACATTTGTTGTTGATGAGTCCTCAAGATAAAACGTTTCTCATCCTTTCTCCACTTAGGAGTAAAAGGCAAACACATTTCAGTTGCCACAAATGTTTCAAGTGATACCAAAGTCTATAATCCACTATTTTACATTTATCACAATGCTGACTTGAGAAATGAATGTTCTAATTATGTCATATGATACAACCAAAATGACATTTTTCTTAATAGGATTATCATTTCTCCCTTTTTGATGTTCGCATTGATGTGCTTAATGGCTCGATTTACCATAAAGAATTTACTTTTTTTTCTTTACGATAGTACTTTGGGCTTATAGTTATGTATTTTAATTGTACCTCTCATAGGCTTACCATCAAGCAAGTTGGTGAGAGTATTAATCCCCTTTCTCTTGGTGGCACTAGCTTCTTTTCGGTTGATGTCCTCTACGGTCTACGAGAGAAAGATGCTTGTGCTTGTGTTTGAGTTGTTTGTAGTCATACCAATATTGAGAAAAATCCTTAGTGATCTACAACAAACTGTTTTGGCAAGATGATGTTCTCGAACTTTAGATATTTCAATAGCTTATGGTACAAGTTAATTTGTACCTTTATATCCTTGTCATCATACATCTCCCACTGATAGTATTTTTCAATGAAAAATTTCAACTTACTAGCATATTTAGTAGTGTACTTGATAATCATATTATCCCATATTTCTTTTGCTTCCTTGTACGAAAAATAAATGTAAAAGAAAATTCATTTCAAAGAGTTGAAATAATTGTGTCTACATACCTTGTTCACATGTGCCCATAATTCAAAATTTTTTATCTGAGACATTAGATGAAAACATTTCAGTAAGGGTGAAAGTAACTGTTGAAAACTCAATTAAGGGGGTGTTGAAAAGTAAAAAATGGGAGGTGCAATTGGCACCGAAAGAAAAAGTGATAGGCAAGTTGTTTAAAGTTGAATGGGATAATTGCAATTTTGGTCCTTAATTTTTTAGGCCATTTGCAAGTTGGTCCCTGAACCTCAACTATAAATAGGCCTAATCATTTTTCATTTCAACCATCCCAACCAATCTTTCTCTCTTAGTTTTCTCTCTTCTCCCATTTGAGAATTCTTAAGGAATTCTATTTGTTTGTAATATTTTGGAGATAGTAAAGTTATCATCTGGTGTTAGTGCCCGAGGACGTAGGTATAATTTACCGAACCTCGTTAAAACTCTTGTGTTCTTTCTTGTCCTATTTTTCTTTCAATATTTGAGGGTATAATAGTAGTATTTAATTGTGCTATTAAATTACTATAGAAGGGATATTCTGACTAAGGAAAGACTTGGTATTTAAGAGATCCTTGTGATCCACCTCTCTTCCCTGGGAATTGAACTTTGTGTGATTTTTTAGTACAATAATTTACACGCTTCCGACCCTATTGGAACAACAAGTGGTATCAAGAGCCGAAGGTTAATCGTAGTACGCTCTGTGGTTGCAGTTTAAACTGATCTTCCAAATCAGAAAAGATTTCCTTAGGTATATTGAAAGATTATGGAGAAAACGGTTGGTTTAGGAGCTTCAACATCGTCCATGTGGACAAGACCGACAATTGCAAATGCAAGATTGGCCGTGGAGATCTTTGATGGCACGGGCCATTTTGGTATGTGGCAAAGTGAGGTTCTAGATGCCCTTCTTCAGCAGGGTCTAGACATTGCCATTGATGAAGAGAAACTAGATAATGTACAGGAGAAAGATTGGAAGGCGATCAATCGGTTGGCATGTGGCATAATTCGATCATGCCTTTCTCGAGAGCAGAGGTTTGCTTTTTCAAAGGAGACTTCTGCAAATAAGTTGTGGGTGGCACTTGAAGAAAATTTTTTGAAGAAAAACAGTCAAAATAAGCTCCACTTGAAGAAAAGACTGTTTCGCTTCACTTACGTCCCAAGTACCACAATGAATGATCACATCACAAAATTTAATCAGTTAGTCACTGATTTGCTAAATACAGATGAGACATTCAAAGATGAAGATTTGGCTTTGATGCTGTTGGGGTCACTTCCTGAAGAGTTTGAGTTCCTAGAAACTACTCTACTTCATGGCAGGAGTGATATATCTCTGAGCAAAGTCTGTGCAGCCTTATACAGTTATGAACAGAGAAAGAAGGACAAACAGAAAAACTTAATCAGAGATACAGAAGCTTTAGTAGTCCGAGGTCGTTCATACACTCGGAAGAAAACTCAGAAAGAGAGATCAAAGTCAAAGTCCAGACTCAGGAAAGATGAATGTGCCTTTTGTCATGAGAAAGGCCATTGAAAGAAAAATTGTCCAAAGCTGAAGAATAAGGGAAAAGCTGCTGTAGATGCTTGTGTTGTAAAGCATGATACCAGTGACTCTGAACTATCACTGGTTGCATCATCATCGTCGTTCCATTCAAATGAGTGGATATTGGATTCGCGTTGTACCTATCATATGTCCCCTAACCGGGAGTGGTTCTCTGATTTAGTAGAACTAAATGGAGGAGTTGTTTATATGGGCAATGACAATGCCTGTAAAACTGTTGGGATAGGTTCAATCCAATTAAAGAATCAAGATGGATCAACCAGAGTTCTGACTGATGTTCGGTATGTGCCCAGTTTGAAGAATAATCTCATCTCATTGGGAGCCTTTGAATCCAATAGTTCAGTTGTTACTATGAGAGATGAGATTTTGAAAGTGACATCTGGCGCACTTGTGATATTGAAGGGCATCAGGAAAAATAACTTGTATTACTACCAAGGTAGTACAGTTATTGGAGCAGTCACTGCAGCTTCCGATAACAAAGAATTGGACTCAATGCAGTTGTGGCATATGAAGTTGGGACATGCCAGCGAAAAATCCTTGCAAATTCTGGCAATGCAAGGATTGTTGAAAGGTGCAAAGGCTTGCAAATTAAAATTTTGTGAGCATTATGTTCTGGAAAAGCAAAAGAGAGTGAAATTCAGCACTGCTATCCATAATACAAAAGGTATTTTGGAATATGTTCACTCAGATGTGTGGGGGCCTTCCAAAACACCTTTATTGGGAGGAAAACACTACTTTGTTACTTTTGTTGATGACTTTTCCAAAAGAGTTTGGGTGTATACCATGAGAACTAAGGATGAAATGCTTAGAGTTTTTCTTAAATGGAAAACTATGATCGAAAACCAGACTGGCAAGAAAATCAAGCGCTTAGGACGGACAATGGAGGGGAATATAAAAGTGATCCGTTCTTCGATTGTGCCAAGAGTATGGTATTGCTCGACACTTCACAGTTAGGGATACACCACAGCAGAATGGAGTGGCAGAGCGTATGAATCGAACATTGCTGGAGAAAGTTCGATGTATGCTGTCCAATGCTGGGTTGGGCAAGCAATTTTGGGCTGAGGTTGTGACATACGCTGACCATCTTATTAATCGTTTGCCATCATCTGCATTAGAAAGAAAAACTCCTATAGAGGTATGGTCTGGAAAACCGGCTACAGATTATGATTCCTTACATGTGTTTGGATCCACTGCATATTACCATGTGAAGGAGTCAAAGTTAGATTCGAGGGCAAAGAAAGCTCTCTTTATGAGAATCACTTCTGGAGTGAAGGGATTTCGTCTTTGGTGCTTAGACACAAAGAAAATGATCTGTAGTAGAGATGTTACCTTTGATGAATCTGCCACATTGAAAAAGGTAGCAGATAAAGATATTTAGACGAGCGATACTCCACAGCAGGTGGAGTGTACTCCAAAACAGGTGGAGTTTGAGCAGATGGGGATTTGCCCAGTTAATAAGTCTAATTCTCCAGCCACAATGGAGGAATTAGAGGTTGAAGAGGTTCTGACCCAAGAAACGTTAAGTACACCAGAACCAGTTGCAGTTGCAAGGCCACGGAGAAAAATTCGTAGACCTGCTCGATTTACTGATATGGTGGCCTACGCCCTTCTCGTTGTTGATGATGATATTCCTATCACTTATCAAGAAGAAATGCAAAGCTTAGAAAGTGATAAATAGAAAAGCGCCATGGATGAAGAAATGCAGTCTCTCCGGAAGAACAATACTTGGGAGTTGGCGCAATTATCGAAAGGTAAAAGGGCAATCGGATGCAAGTGGGTATTCGCAAAGAAAGATGGATCTCCTAGCAAGAAAGATATTCGCTACAAGGCAAGATTGGTAGCTAAAGGCTATGCTCAGAAGGAGGGAATTGACTACAATGATGTATTTTTCCCTGTTGTGAAGCATTCCTCCATCAGAATTTTGTTGGCCTTGGTAGCACAGTTGAATTTGGAGCTAGCTCAACTTGATGTTAAGACGGCTTTCTTGCATGGTGAGTTAGAAGAGAAGATCTATATGACTCAGCCCGAAGGATACACAGATGCTGGTGGTAGAAATTGGGTTTGTAAGCTGAACAAATCGCTATATGGATTGAAGTAATCCCCGAGGCAGTGGTACAAGCGATTTGATAGCTTTATGAGAAGGCAGAAGTACACAAGAAGCAAATATGACAATTGTGTGTATTTGCAGAAGCTGCATGACGGATCTTTCATTTATCTACTCTTATATGTTGATGATATGTTAATCGCTTCGAAGAGCCAAAAAGAGATAGATAAGCTGAAGGCTCAGTTGAATCAAGAGTTTGAGATGAAAGATCTAGGTGAGGCCAAGAAGATTCTCGGCATGTAGATAAATAGAGATAGACAGAGAGGCAAGCTTTGTTTGAATTAGAAGCAATATCTGAAAAAGGTATTACAATGTTTTGGTGTAAATGAAAACACAAAACATGTAAGTACCCCACTTGCTTCTCATTTGAAACTTAGTGCTCAATTATCTCCGAAAACTGAAGAAGAAAGAGAATATATGGCAAAAGTCCTATATGCTAATGCAGTTGGGAGTTTGATGTATACGATGGTGTGTACACGGCCTGACATTTCACAAGCTGTTGGAGTTGTGAGCAGGTATATGCATGATCCTGGAAAAGGACATTGGCAATCTGTGAAATGGATTCTACGGTATCTTCGAAAAACCGTAGATGTTGGTTTAATTTTTGAACAGGATGAAGCACTTGGTCAGTTTGTAGTTGGATATGTTGATTTCGACTTTGCTGGTGATTTAGATAAACGTCGTTCAACTACGGGGTATCTGTTTACTCTTGCGAAAGCCCCGGTGAGTTGGAAGTCTACCTTACAGTCTACAGTAGCAGTGTCTACTACAGAGGCAGAATATATGGCAGTTACAGAAGCTGTTAAGGAGGCTATTTGGCTTAATAGATTGTTGAAAGACTTGGGAGTTGTTCAAAGTCACATTAGTTTATATTGTGACAGTCAAAGTGGTATTCATTTAGCAAAAAATCAAGTCTATCATTCAAGAACCAAGCATATCGACGTAAGATATCACTTTGTGCGGGAAGTCTTTGAAAAAGGAAAAATTCTACTTTAGAAGATTCTGACAGCAGATAATCCCGCAATATGATGACCAAGGTGGTAACAAAAATCAAGTTTAATCATTGTTTGAACTTGATTAACATACTGAGAATTTGAGCACCTTCAGGTGTATGGCGCTCGAGAGCGCATTTGGAGGCACTACAAAAGATAGCTTTATTGAATATGGGGAGTTGAAGGAAGTATGTGAAGATGTGATTATCCTAATCAAATTTTCAAGGTGGAGATTGTTGAAAAGTCAATTAAGAGGGTGTTGAAAAGTCAAAAATGGGAGGTGCAATTGGTACCGAAAGAAAAAGTGATAGGCAAGTTGTTTAAAGTTGAATAGGATAATTGCAATTTTGGTCTCTAATTTTTTAGGCCATTTGTAAGTTGGTCCCTGAACCTCAACTATAAATAGGCCTAATCATTTTTCATTTCAACCATCCTAACCAATCTTTCTCTCTTAGTTTTCTCTCTTCTCCCATTTGAGAATTCTTAAGGAATTCTATTTGTTTGTAATAGTTTGGAGATAGTAAAGTTATCATCTGGTGTTAGTGCCCGAGGACGTAGGTATAATTTACCGAACCTCGTTAAAACTCTTGTGTTCTTTCTTGTCCTATTTTTCTTTCAATATTTGAGGGTATAATAGTAGTATTTAATTGTGCTATTAAATTACTATAGAAGGAATATTCTGACTAAGGAAAGACTTGGTATTTAAGAGATCCTTGTGATCCACCTCTCTTCCCTAGGAATTGAACTTTGTGTGATTTTTTAGTACAATAATTTACACGCTTTCGACCCTATTGGAACAACAGTAACTCCATGTATATCAAGTACATAAAAATGCGTTGTTGCCATCATTTGAAGTTGTTTCTATCAAACACCTCAATTTTCAAGATGTCAAGAAATAATTTCGCGTAGGAAACAACGTGTATCATTGGAGCTATTGGAATATGCTCAAAGATTAATCATAAGATGAATGCATTTAATGGTGGTGTTGGTACTATTGAGGCCGAAGCAAAACATTGTGGTCATAGTTCAATTCCTGCATCAAAAACACACTATTAGAGTCATTTTTTCTCTACTTAGGTCGAGAAGGTATATTCAAACTTTTTATTCAACCTAGATTTGTTCCTTATAAATGAATCCATAGGTTGTAATTCTTGGAAAAATTTTTCGTTACATCGAACATGTCAACGTCCAATAATGGTATTAGAGCCACTTATTTGATACGAATTAGGATTAGATTCTTCACATTCACATTTCAAAACCCACCTAAATAGGTAGTTTTTCTAAAACCTTTATTCATAGAAACCATAAAATCCTATTATAATTACCCAAATTAGTTTTATTCTAATAAAATCTCGAGCGATCTTTACTTTGCAATTTTTCTACTTGAGTAGCCAGCATCTTCGAAACAAGTTAGAGTACTTATATTTTATATTTTCAGTTTATTTTATTATAAATAATTCTTACTTTTTTTTCTTGATAATGTTTCCATAATCTATTTTATTTAATGGTTAATTGCAATAATGCCAAGAATCACTTTAATCTATTTTCTTAATTTGCTCAATTATTTTCGTTTCCTAGTTGATTTGATTTAGAATAGATTTAATATAATCATTTGACACATTGGAAGAATTTTCTTTTTATATATTTTGATTGAAGGCAATTTAAAAAAGAAAAAATTGTATATTACTATCAGTTATTGCTAAAAAACTTAAGACGTGAACTTGTTTGGAACATTAACATATAAACTTGATTATAGGCTGAGAGTAAACTTATACTAAACTTTGAATGAGTCGAAAAAGTGCATAATCAAAGTTGTGAAATGCACTTAAAGAGTATATTCTTCCATTTAATGAAAATGATGCTCGTAAAATGGAATTCACAAGATTATGGTTTTAAGTAGAGATTGTAAGTAAATTGATACATAAACAAGAAAAAAAATGAAGCTCATATATTTTATTAATAAAATTATATGTGATAAATGATACTTGACATCATGATATTAATTTTTTTTTATCTAATTAAGATTATTTAATTCTACTTTGTTGTGTTTGTTTTATGTTGTGGGCGATGTAGCAATGGACGATAATGCAAGAAACAACTTATTTCATCCAAATGGAAAACACAGTAGATAAGAAGAGGAAAAAAATAAAATTATCATGAGTATTATTGCTATTGTTATTGATGTCGTTTTTGAAAAGATTAAAAAATGTCAATCACTTATTATGGAGTCGCTGCATGATTAGGGATTCGAAAATCAATGTTATCTTAGTAGAATGTTTAATGGAAGGGAATCTGATTTTAGTGAACAATTAAGAGTTAGTGAAGCCATATGTTGCAATGTTTCTGCATATTCTTACTCATGGTTTAAAATATAGTGTTATCCAATTTGATTTTATGGATTAAAAGAAATAATAAGTAGGCTGTTCAACAATGTTCTGCAACCTATAATGAGAATTGCTACGGAATATTTGAAGCTTCACAGTTTCAATATCCAAGATACCAACAAATGGAAATGGTTTGAGGTATATATTATTCTAAATTAATTTAATTAAAATGTTAAATTATAAAAATCAATAATATATAATGTTTGATAGAATTGCCTTGGAGCTCTTGATGGAACTCATATTTCAGTAACTGTGAATATCGAAGATAGGTCTAGATATCGAAATAGGAAAGGTGATATCTCAACAAACGTACTAACAATTTGTGCTCCAAATATGAAATTTGTATATGTATTACCCGGATAGGAAGGATCAGTTGGTGACTCTAGAGTTCTACAAGATGCTTTACATAGACATAATCATCTACATATTCAAAACGGTAATAGTTTTGTTTAACCAAGTGATATATGAATTATCACTAGATTAGTGGAATTCAGTTAATTAATATATTTTTTATTGTCTCATGTTGTAGATGAATACTTCTTGTGGATGTGGGATATACCAACAATCCAAAAATTTTAGCACCCTATCGAGGGACTAGGGATCATTTCAATGAATAGGTTGGAAAGAACCCTAAAAATTACAAAGAGTTATCCAACCTTCATCATTCAAGTGGAAGAACTATAATTGAGTGATGATTAGGATTATTGATGAGACTATGGGCTATATTAAGAAGTCCTTCCTTCTTTGATATAAAAAAACAAAAAAGGAATTAATGCTTATTTATATTTCATAATATTATAAGAATGGAGGTCAAGAAATAAATCAAGCCAAGGATAGAGATGCTAATAGCATTGAAGAAGAAATTGCACTTGTTCAAGTTACCAATGAATGGACTACATTTCATGATAACTTGGCAATAAATATGTTTGTTGATTGTCAAATAGAGAATGAAATGTTATCTGAATTTTATATTAGTGTTATCTTTTATGTAGGCTTCTCTTAGTAGTGTATTACTCAAAAATTCATATGTATGAATTATATTGTTTTATAAGTTAGTATTTTTATCTTTTAAATTTAATTTTTTCTTAATTTTATTTATGCAAATAGTATTTAATAGTCTATTATTTATTGATTATAAAGATTTTAAAAACGAAAATTAATATTCATATGTATGAATTTTAATTCACAACAAGATATTTTTTTTAAAAAAATAGAATAATTTTTTAAAAAAATAGAAAAACATTCAAGTTTATTAAAACGTAATATAGATATTTATATCTCTATAATATATTGTTTTTTTTTCTATGTTTTTGAAAATTTATCTTTTTTTTATTTCATTTATTTTTAAAAAATAAAAAAGTATATTTTTAAATTCTTGGAAAATTTTTAAACCTTTCCCACTTTTTTTTTACATTTTTCTATTTTTTTTTACGTTTGTTTTTCATTATAGCTCTTTTTTGTACTTTATGTATTTTTTAAATATAAAAGTAAATATTTTTAGTTCGTGGGAATTTTATATAATTTTATTTTTAAAATTTTGTGAATTTTTTTTCTATATTTATCTCATTTTTGAATTTTATTTTAGAAAAATAGGAACTCGGTGATGTCCGTGCCATATCATCTTTTTTTAGCATCTTTAATGACGGGATAAAGTGATACACAATTGGAAACTTCATGTACTAAACTGATACAAAATTTTTTTAAGTACTAAAGTGATAATTTGCTGCAACTTTTGTGGGCAAACGGTGCATTAACCCTTGATTAATTATGAGTAAAATGTAATAATGTCTTATTGATTTGTTGGGTTAATTGTTCTATCTTTAATTGGATGCTCTGGGACAACATATTGATAAGTTAATCATTTGACACAGCAATAATCGACGGTGCGTTGATATTTGGTCCTTGGTTAAAAGTTAACTAAATGATAATTATAAAGGAGACAATGGTTGTTCGAATGGAGTTATATTATCAAAAAAGTTGATAATTTTTAAAATTTAACTTGATATGAGAAATTTGTTTACCTTTTTTTTATGGATGGGAGGGAATGGGGCGTTGTCCCCATGACCCATATGCCTAGGGAACATTAATTGAAGCTACTTAATGCGATCCATGTTAGTAAGCGATTTGATAAGTATATGTTATGTTTAAATGGAAATGTGATGTATGTAATTGTTAATATGCACGGTGTTTGCAAAATGCATAGTTATAGCTCAGTAGTTGTATAATTTTAGAAGGGTTGTAAATTTTATAAATATGGTCTGTATGTCCTGCCTCTCTATTACTTCTGATGTAATTATCTTTTCATCTTACTCCCTCATATACGAAACGAGTTTTTGAAAATTGTAATATGTGTTTCTGTTGATGAGGTTTTAAAGAGATCAAAGTTGAACTGCCTGAAGAGGAAAAGAAACTTGAAAAGCTACTTGAACCTATAAGTTACCTTATGGTTCTCCCATTTGCTTGGGAGGAACCATTATAGTTGTATGGGCTATAACCATTGCATATTTACTACATTATATTATTCATGTGTATGATTATATGGATGATGCTTTAGCATGCATGTTTAAATTGGTTTATAAGATAAACAAGGCTATTAATTGATCAAATATGGGCTAAAGTAGTAGACCATAATGGTGAGATACAATCTTATCAAAATCCCTCAATAAAATAATATCTTAAAGCCCTCCAATGCTTACCCTTTTTAAAGCCTCGAATGACACAATGTAGGTTACACTAAAATGAGGTGCTTGTATTTGTCTTGGGGAAACCCAAAGAATATGAAAGTGATACTCAGTGATTGAAACATTAGTAAAAGAATTAACTAGGTTATTCTAATAGGATTAGAAACTTAGAGGCAATTATGTTGTTGGTGATCATAAAATGATTTGAATAAGAGTTGTTCACCAAATATATAGGAATTACAATTAGTGTAATAAGCTAGAGTTTCTTACAAATAATCATAATCTTAAGTGATAAGTTAAAGCTAACACATGAGGAGGTGAAATATGGATCCTGACCTACTGGAAAATTCTTTAGAGAATAAATTTTCCAAAATTAATAATGATTATTAATTTTTGAAATAAAATAGTAGAAGCATCATTTAATATTGTTCTTTTAAATGTTTATAAGTTTGGTAAATTTTCTCAAACGCATTATTATTGTAGATATATTATGGTTGCAAACACAAATTCATTATCATTGCAATCAGTCCTTGAGAAAGACAAACTTGACTGGTACCACAATTTGAGGATTGTCCTCAAACAAGAATGAAAATTACTGTTCATTAAAGAACCCATTCCTAAGCAATCGAACTGCCTTACGAACTAACAATGATGTTTACAAAAAGCACATTGAAGAATGTTAGACAAAGGATGTCTAATGCTTGCCACCATGACTCCTAATCTTTAGAAGCAACATGAAGACATGGTTGCATACTAAATGATTTAGCACTTGAAACAACTTATTAGGGACAAGCACATTAAGAGAGTTATGAGACCTCTAAAGCTATTTTTTAGTGTAGAATGTTGGAGGGAACTCCAGTAGGAACACATGTTCTCAAAATGATAGACTATATTAAAAACTTTGAAAAACTTGGATTTCCTCTAAGCAAAGAATTGGCAGTTAATATTATCCTGCAATCATTGCTGGATAACTATATCCAAATGTCTTGTAATAGCTCGATTTTCAGTGGTGCTAGACAAGATAATTTCAAAATCCTATTTTTGTAAATCGGGTCCTTAAATATTAAAAACAAATATTTGCGAAGTTGGTATAAAAGAATATTAATGTTTGGTCCTTTAATTTTGTTTATTAATTGCTTAATTAGAGTATAGGGACTAAATTGTAAAAGCCCATAACATTGATTTTTTTTAAAGATTATTAGATTCAAGAATGTGATCCATTAGTGGAAAGAATTGATGTAGTGCAACAAAGGTCGAATACTTATGTGGCAGTTAGTTCAATGAAAAATCAGTATGGGAATTGGGATTGGAATATAATTGATGGTTGGGTATCTATAGAGATTAAATGCCTTGTTGCTGCAATAAAGCCTCCCTCACCAACTAACATTGAGGATTTTTAGGGATGGATTTGGGATAGAGGTAGACAATTTTCAGTAAAATCAGCGTATGAGTTCTTAACTGAAGAATATACATTAATAGAAGATCGCAGATGGAAGTTGATATGGGCTCATCGTGGCACTCAACGGGTTCGTGTTTTCTTGTGGCTTGTTTGTAAGGAGAGTCTGTTGATAAATAGAGAAAGACAAAAAAGACACATGATAAATGACCCATCTTGCCCAATCTGTGGAGACGCGATTGAAGATATAAGTCATGTTCTGCACACTTGTTTTAGTGTTGCAATGACTTGGTCGCAACCTGTAAAGAATGAAAAGTTTGAAGAATTTATGTCTATACTAATTAAAGATAACTATACCCATAGGAACAAAATGATCTTTGAGAAAGAGTTTATTAATAGTGAAAGCATACGTGAAACAAGTTTGAGGGTGTAGACTAAATGCCACGGAAACGCCCAAGCTACCCTTATGGACAAAAGAGAGTAGAATATTAAAATAGATTGGATGCCACCGCCACCGGGCTCGCTAAAGGTAAACACTAATGGTGGCTTGGCAAACAAAGGCAAGATAGCTACATACGGAGGAGTGTTAGAGATCATTCAGGAAGATGGTTGGTGAGGTTTGCAAGAAATATTACTCAACTTCTGTTTTGAATTCTGAACTATGTGGTGCCTATGATGGTTTGAGTATCGCATGGTTTTTAGGGACACAATAGCTAGTTCTCGAGATGGATAGTTTGATAGTTGTTAATCTTATCAGTCAAACAAATTCAGATCCTTCTTCAAATGTTGTGATCCGTGCAATACATAAAATGCTGCAAAGATGATGGAATGTTCATCTAGAGCATGTTTATTAAGAGGCAAATAGCGTAGTCGATGCTTTGTTTAATGGTGCGAAAATAAGGGCGCCTGGATATCATTTTTTCAATGAACCTCCAGAAGAAGCTAAAATTAGTCTACATGCTAACAGCATGGGAATCACCTACACAAGGATAAGTAAGCAGTAGCCTTTGCTCATTTTCTCCTTTATGTATAAAAAAATGGTAAATAGACAATTTTATTTCTTCAAACGGTGGTGAATAAGGTTAAAATCGACTAACTTTGGCTAATTAAGCTTAAATTTTAGTTAATTAAAGTTTAATTAATTAATTTTAATTAATTAAGTTTAATTAAAAGTATATAAGTTAAAAATTAAAAAGAGAAAAAGTCGTTTCTTTTTCTATTCATCTTCTTCTCTACTGAAACATAGAAAAGAAAAGGGTTTCATGCTTCAACAAACTTTCAATCATCAATTTCTAAGGTAATTCAAGTCCTTTTCTTATATATATATTTATGTTTTTAAGGTCATGGGAGCTTGGTATAGCTAGCCCATGTATCAATTTGTAAAACTGTTAAAGTTTTTAAAAGTTTCCATTATTTATTTCTTGAAGAAATTGGTGTTAAATTGATAGATTTTAAGCTTAGATGTGAAAAAGGACTAGATTATAAAGTTTAATTGTTAGATTTGTACAAAAGGACTAAAGTGTATAAAGTGTATACTTGATGTGAAACTTCTATAATAATAGATATTATAGGTTCTTAAAAGTATGTGATTGAGATCGATTTTGAAACTAAAGCTCAAAATCGAAAGTTATGACTATTTTGATTTTAGGGACTAAATTAAAAAAAATGAAAAATTTAAGGGGCATTCAAAAAATGGAATTAAATAGATTAATGCATATCATGGAATGATATAAAAATATTTAGTATTGACGAATTGTCAAAGCTAATTGTTTAGATCAAGAATTGAATCAAATCGGGGATGATTAAGGAAAATCAAAATAATAATTTAATTGATATTGATATTTAATTGTCTCATTCAATAAAACTATAATGACTAATTAACTTAATTCTCACGTCAATTATTTAATTGCATTCAATTAAATAATAACTTGAAGAAACTAATTTAATTTCTAAGTCATCTTTATGCTTAGCGAGAAAATTCATTCATTGTGGTTAGTGATATATGTGATGTATTTCTCTTAGTCACTGCTTTCATTCATTTCATAGTATCAGATCTATATGCAATTTGTTTTCGATTATATCAAGCTAGCGGAGGGACTGATTATACAATTACAATTAGGGATCAAATAATTTTTGTCACATCCAGAAAATCGGGTTAGAAGAAATTGGGTTGGTGAAACCTAGTGCGGTCACGTTTAGATTTTTGAGATAAAACTGTGAATATTTTATTAAGTCAATTAATTTGGTTTAGTGGTTAAGGGATGTGAGTAGTGTGTTCGAGGTTTCTGGTTCAAATCTTTTTCCTTGTATTTTTTTCTATTTTTTCCTAAATCCCTATCTTTGAGCATCTATTTATAAATTATTTTCACTCATTTAGTGACAAAGATGAGCCTAGTGGTTCAGCAGTTAAGTTTTTGTATACCCTTTGGTCATGTGTTTGAATTTTGGCATGAGCAAAGTAGATAGGTTATCAGAACTTTGAGTTGATTGGGATTGGGATCTTTTTATTAAAATATTATTTTTGTTATTATCCTTTTTAATTTAGTTAAATTTACTTTTTTTTTCCAAAATTTCCCCTATCCCCATGTTTTCCACTATCATTCCCTATTTTGTTTTTGTGTTATTATTTTGATTAATTTTATTTTCTTTCTTTTGAAAACACGTTTCTTTCTCTATTGTTACCTTCATCCTTTTTTCCTTTTGTATAGTTATTCTTCCTTTTTGCTTTGCAATTTCGTCTGTAGATATCTTTAGTTGGACTACGTTATGTCATTTGTTGTTTCAGTGACGTGTTTGAGAAGGTTGTGTTTTCGACTCATTATAAATGAGGGGGTGTTTTTCAACGGTAAGTTTAATCATTTTTGCTTTATGAATATATTGAAGGATTATGGGTATTCTTGATTTTTGGTCAATGTTAATCGTGCGCGTTTTGGTTATGTGAAGAATGTGAAATTTACGTTATTCCTCTAGTGAACTAGGTGATTTAAAATTGTTGTTTCCGAGACGTATACCGTTTGTTTTAGATATTGTTCTCAAGTGCAAAGCCTCAAAATTGTGTTTTGGATTTGTAGTTGATATCGATATTAATATTAAATTTGTATGATGTGTTCAGGATTTTTCCTTGCCACGTTGGTGTCTTTGTTCCAGTAGTATCAAGTGTGTGAAATCTACCTAAAAACTCATAAGAAACTCGATAAAATCATTGAACGAGGTCGTTCCTTGAAACTACCGAACGTCACATGGTCGTGTGAGATTTTTGTAGACCTAGTGGTAGGCCAAGTGGACCACACGGGCTAGCTTTTTGGGTCATGTGGGTCTTTTTGGCCAATTTTTTGGCCAATTAAGGGCCATTTGAGGGACTCAAAATTTAGGTCTGTAGGCATCGTATGGGGTCCGTTCGGCTTAAATAAGACTCGAAATTTGTAATGTGTCAAGATGTGTTAGTATATGTTATGCTTAAGGTAAGTGAAAAACTTACGTACGATCTGAAAGTATAATTATGTGTAAAATGTGCATGATACTAGTATATAAAATAGCTTTTAGTATAAGCAATATGATATGTTATGATTTGTGTAAGTTATGTATTGTGTTATGCTCCGTATAATATTTGTTTATGAATGCATGCTATGTAACCTATGTGATATGTATGTTAATGTGATTTTGCATATGAATTGGGGAGGGTTATAATTTGATGGAGGAAGTGCTATATGGCAGTTTATACTGCAATTTTAGTGGTTAGATTGCAAATTTATGTATGGTAGCTCAGTTGCAATTATATAAGTGGCACACTGCCACATATTGGTGTAATTGGATGGATGGACTCTTGTAGTCCTATATGGTGTGATTGGCTGGATAGAGATGGTGTGTAGCGGATAGGGGTAGAACATGATATGATATGTTATGCTGTGATTTGATATGACATGATATAATTTGATTCGATATGGTATGATATGATAAGATACATTATACGATGTGCTTTGATTTGAATTATGAAATGCTACGACACATTCTGATATATGATGAGCTCCATTACATTTTATGATATGCTTTGATGTGTAATATAATATGAAATTACGATTTGATTATTATATATGCAAAACTCATAAGAAAATTCTATTTGTGGGTTTATGTCACAACACTGAGCGTCAAGATTACTTGTTTGTTAAATATGTTTTAGGTAACCTTATGACTTAGGATCGGACGGCATGTGGGAGCTCATATTGGTTTCTCAGTTAACTACGTATGATAGTTTTCATTATTATTCTTTCTAGACTTTAGGGACTGTAATTTGTTTTTAAACTTTATTTTTGGTTTTTTTTGTTTGTCGGTTTTTGGGTGTTTTAACATAAAACCACAAAATCACATGAGTTAACAAAATTGATTTCGGTTTTCATAACTAAAATAAGCTAAGGATTTTCTGTTGCAAACTCGAAATAGGTTTTATGAAAATCTATAACGAATGTTTCAGAATATGCCCATTTGGTGAATTGTATGTTTTCAGCTATCGAGATCACATTTTTTTCAATAAAATATCTGAAATTTTCACTTTGCAATCAAATAAGTTATTAAGTGCTTTTACTGTAAGTTAAGTGTTTTTGAGCAAAAGATTTGACCAAAATACATAAGAGTTTTGCCACACTTATGTTTCCGAAACACACTCTAGAAGAAAAAGTTTTTTTAAATGAGTTCAAAATAAGGATTTCTCTGTGGAACGAATAAGTTCTATGTGTAATTTCTAAAATAACATGTGAGTGTTTTAGCTAAAAATGATATGTTCAGATTTCACGCTTTTGAAAGCTAGGATTAAACTTCTAGGTTTTTTTTTTTAACAAACTAATGTAATTCCTTCAAATTCAGCCTTAACGTCTAGGCCGAACTTGGGGTGGTACATTTTTTATTAAGTTTTGACCTTTCATCTATTAATTAGAACATTATTTAAGCGTGGATTCATTCCACTAAAGTACCATGATTGAACTCTCTCTTATTGCATACCATTACGAAAGCAACTTAATAAGTGTTTGTGCAATGACTTTGTCAAAAGTAAGTTACCCTTATAGGATATCATTAATCTTTTTGGGTTAAATTTGTTCACCCAATATGATTGGACATATTTTATCTTGTGGTAACCAATACATATTCCTTCATGAAAAAGTTAATTACTAACAAATAGTAATTAAATCATTTACCTTAGTTAAATGATCCGTGTCCATGTTACTTTTTCATCTATCATGTAATTTCAATGAAAGGATATCATTTACCCTTTATTAGGTTATGACTTTCACTATTGTAAATGAAGCTATTTCATGCAAAAATTGTATACCTGACGTTTTAACTTTCAACTTTTTAGTTATTTGAACTTAGACTTTTAATACATCAAAGTATACAAGTCATGTAAACATAGTCAGTCACTTATTCAATATTGAGGTAAGCCACGTTATGAATGTTGTAGGCCAATTTTGGCCCGTTTACAAAATACCCAGGCCCATTAAACCATTTAACCCATCCTCAAACCCAAAACCTAAAATTAACCTAGCCCAACATCCAAGCCCAAGCCCAATCCCAAAACCCTAAACTCCCACTTGCCTCTTCCCACTCTCCCATGCTGTCTGCCACCAGCACCACTCCACACTCTCCCATCCTGTCTGCCACCAGCACCATCACACACCCCACCGTCCATGCCCATGCCCTGCAAACAAGCAAAACAGAAGCAAGAATAGAAAATAATAATAAAGTATGTAAAAATTAGGCCATATAAAAGCCACCCAAACAACAAACGAAAAGGGGGGAGGATGTACAAAAAGTTTGTATCAAAAACAAAAGAAAAAAGAAAAGCTTAGAAGGTGAACTTCAAATTTTTTCCTCTGTTATCTCAATCTTTCTGTTTATCATTGCTTTGCTTTATTTTTTATTAACTTACTTTAAAACGAAAAAGAATCAAGGAAGAAAAGAGTCTTACCGGATCTACCCCGTGGCCGCTCCCCTCTCTGTTCGGCACGGTGAATCGCCGGCGATGATGGGTGTTGAAACCTTAATTGAAGAAATGAGCAAAGATATAAAAGGGGGGGGTTTGAGAGCAGTTCTTCAGAAAAAAATATATAAAGGTTAAATGCTTTTAAAATAAAAAATTGAAAAGTCAAAAGGAAACGGCGCCACTAACTATGATTTGTATGTTTCTACTTTTAGGGATATTTGTCCCCCTGGTCCCTCAACCTCTCCAGTGCTTTGCAATTTAGTGCTTTAGTTACCTTTTTCCTATGATTTTGCAATTTGGCCACCTAATTCTCTGAGATTTTCAATTTAGCCCCGTACCAAGCACTGCGTCTTAATGATTGGGGATATTTCTGTTTTCGGTCCTCCCATGTTGCGCGCATATTGCAATCTGGTCCTCTCCTCCTTATTTTATTTTCAAATCTGCCCCACAACTTTGTTTTTAGTTTAATTTTAGTCCTGTTTTCGTTTTGTTTTTCGTTTTTTTATCTAAATATCCTTGTTATTTTCATATTATTAATATTAATATTAATATTTATTATTATTATTATTATTATTATTATTATTATTATTATTGTACATTAGTGTATATCGTCATGTATGTATATATATATGTAGTAATGTTTCTATTACTTTATTTTAATATTTTTATTATAATGGCTTTTGTGTTTCAATATTATTATTATTATTATATATCCTTGTTAGATGTATACATATATATATTACTGTTTTTAATACCTTTATTTTAATATCATTTTATTATATTTACCTTTTGGTATTGTATTACATGGTTATTATTATTATATTTATTAGTGAATGCCGCTTACCCCCGTATATATTTTTAATACGTATTAATAGTCAATTTTTTTAATATATTATATGAATAATTTATATATAATATTATGTATATATTTTAATATTATCAGTTATATATCTCTATACTATATGATTTCTAATACTATTATTTATATATATATTTTCTTAGTACCACATTATGTATATATCATGTATATATTTATTTTTACCCATATTGTATTTATTATTAATTTTAATACATTTATTTTATAATCCGTATGTATATACTTTTCTTATTTGTATTATTTGTGTATGTTGCATTATTGATTTTGTATTTATTATTTTCCCTATTGCTACTTATTATATTATTATTTGGTGTATATATATCTTTTACTATTATTAGTATAAATGTATTTTCCTTGTCCATAGTATTCCTAATATTATTGTATATGTTCAATTACACTATGTGTATTTGTATGTAGTATGTATATATTTAGTAATATTGCATATATATGTCTATTAGGCATTATATTTTCATACATCATGTATATATGTCATATATTATATTTTTGCATATTATCTTATGTATTTATTACCTTATATTATTATTACTAAATGTACTTTATATTTGTTTATGTTTGGTTTTTATTTCCCTTTTAAATATTATTATTGTTTTGCTACTGCTCTAGTATTATGTTAATATTTTTCATTTGAAAATGTCATTGTTTGCATATTTGATTTATTTCAAATTCTTATTTCATGAATATTTTTTATGTTTTAATTACTAATCGAGGCAATACACTGATTTAACGTTAAGTCGTAAATTTCATCGCTATGTTGGATGGAATTTGTCGGCTCGTGTTAAAACGGTATATCCTTCTCAAAAATCAAAAATTGGATCACGATTGGAATTTAAATTGAACTTACATTTTTGAAAATTAAGACAGCACATGTTTAAAAGATACCAATTTTGGGCGTCGCGAGGGTGCTCATACCTTCCTCGTGCGTAACTGACTCCCGAGCCCTACTTTTTCTCTGATTTTAACGTAGACCTAAACTCGGTCTTCTTTTTTAAAAAAAATAAATTTATTAGGTGTCCGATCATACCTATAAAAAGGATCGGTGGCGACTCCCCTCTTTATTTCTGTTTTTCAGTTTATGTTTCAAAAAAAAATCAAACTTCAGTTTTCAAGTTCTCAATAAATTGCCACAATTAGCGACCCCAAACCAAAAATTTTTTTACGTCGCTACAGCTGGCGACTCCACTGGGGACAGCCTTTTTGAGAGTCGTGTCTGGAATTAAACACGTTTTGTCAAAATTTTCAAATTTCCTTGTTCAAAATAAATATTTGGTCGTGATCCAAAATCTCGTTTTCAAAATTCATGCATATGTATCGTGTTGTAAATATTTTTTCTAACTTGCTTATTTGGTTGTTTTTCAGTTTTTAATTTTTATGGTTTTAATTTTGGTTTAGTTTCTTTAAGTAAAACGTAAAAGTTTATGAGTTTTTCCCCACACTCCGTGCACTTGCATTTTCGCATAACATGAGCTCTCTACCCGGGCTCCGTCCGTTTAAGTGAAAGTAAACGCTACGCCTTCGTGAGTTAACTCGTCCCTCCGCACAGGCTAGTGAATACTTTCGGGTTACATATGACTTATGCTTTCGTGAGTTAACTTGTCCCTCCGCATAGGCATAAGTAAATGTAATCCCTCGAATTGAACTCGTGAGCCTGTGATGGGTTATGACCGAGGCTTCGTACTAATATTAGCAGATGATAGTACGAGCAATTCGAGTACCTGTCTAGGACCGAGACTGCATATAATAAACCATACGAGCTATCCAATTAGAGCCATGCCGAACCTCTGTCTGCTTATAGTCACCAAAATAAGTACACGGGGAAAGTGCCTTTTGCCCTTCATTTACACTCTTTATACAAAAGATTTGGATTGGATAGTTTAATTTGTTTCTCAAATTATATTTGTTATGTTTACTAACCAAGTTTGTTTTTATTTTTTTATTTTCATCATGCATCATAGGCATCATATTAGGAAGGTGTTGATTAAAGGTTGGTTGCCAAAAAACGGGTTTCTGATGTAGGAGTCAATTACACAAATAACCGAGAAAAATGCCGTGGTTCGAGACTGGTCTTTAAAAACTCAGAGAGAAAAGGGGGATAGTCTAGTGGAAGGGTGTGTTGCCAATTTGCCCGAACATATAACTGTAAATGTTCGCCAAAATAACCTTGAGGATCTGGTTCAAATTTGGAATCAGTGGGATTCAGACATTAAGGGCATTTTCACTGAGAGGTATGGAGACATAGCTCACTTGATCACCATCCGTGTCGACGAACAGTTGATTCAAGCTATGGTTCGATTTTGGGACACAGCTTATCAGTGCTTCACCTTCAATCAAGAAGACATGACTCCAACCATAGAAGAGTATGCTGCTTTACTCCGCATCGACAATGTACAATTCGGCAAAATATATGTGAAGGAGCCTAAGCCGATGACCTTCAAGAAAAAGTTAGTAAGACTGACAGACATGACTGATGCATGGGCCGAAAAACAGATAAAAAAGAAGAATGAAACCATTTGCATTCCATGGTCTTCCCTACGAGATTTGGCTCTGAACCATCCCGACATGCTGAAAAGGGTAAATCTATTCGCTTTGGCCATTTATGGTTTGGTCATTTTCCCAAAAGTTCTCGGACATCTCGAAGTTGCAGTAGTTGATTTCTTCGAGAGGTTAAAACAATGAGTCAACCCTGTCCCAACTATCCTAGCCGAGACCTTCAGGTCCCTGAGTAGTTGTCGAAGAAAAGGGGAAGGACGATTTATTGGATGCATGCAGTTGCTCAATGTTTGGATTTTGAGTCACTTCTGGAAGGTAGAGCGCACTCCGTTCCATATGTTTTCTAAAACATTCTCCCCGCTAGAAGCTTACCTCAAGAAAGAATGGCCGAAGGAAGTCACCGAGCAACATTGGGTATCAATTTTTTAGAATCTTCGCGCCGAGGATATAACATGGAGAGCACCCTGGATCCGTCCTTCTGTTCTGCTATACAAATGTGGAAGCCAAGATTGGGTACCTTTACTCGGGTTATGGGGAGGAGTTGGATATGCTCCGCTATTAGTCCAAAGGCAATTTTCTTCGCGACAATTCCTACCCGCAACTGGAAGATTAGTACAGTTCGAGTTCGCTTTCGCGGGTGAAGGATATATGAAGAGAGTCCGAGATACTGCAAAGTCTTGGAGGGAAATTCATACCATGGAATTATCCTTGTATGCTGATACCCTTACCCCAGACTACGACATATGGAGGAAACGACGGGTAAATAGTCAGCAAATCTCGTCAACAAACTACACTATCCAGAATCCTTTCTCGGAGGAAATACCGTCCGAGCTGGAAATAGCTAGACAAGAATTCGAACGAGAAAAAGCTAAGATGTTTAGGGACCTTAGTACCCTTCAAGAAGAAAACTATCAGCTGAAGATTGAAGTTCAGGTTGAAAGGTCCAGAATTGAAAAAGTATAAAGAGAAGCCGAGATCGTGAGAAATGACTTAAGGGAGCTTCATTTGGAAAACAAGAAATTAAGAAACACTCTAAAGAATAGTGGGTTGGGCAAGTCGACAGCAGAGTGGAAGGAAGAAATTAGCAACATCGAAGGTGGAATAGAATTTTGGAAGGGAAAAGAAAAGAAAGAGGAGAAAAAGGCTGCGCGTGCTGTGACAGAGTTAAGAAAGAAGAACGCCGAGTATGAAATAGTGACTGCAGAATTTGCGAATAGTCAGTCTGAACATCAAGAATTAAAAAGGAAAGCACGAGATCTAGAAAATATGCTGCAATCTCGTTAACAACAATTAAATAACCTCCTGAAGGCTCTAGAGGAAAAGAATGATCAGTACGATAGGGACATTCATGCGTATGAAGGAACTCTCAAAGAAAAAAAATGTAACTCGACTTCTTGATCAATGAAATTCGTAAAGCGGCTATGCAAGTTGTTCAATTATCAGATGAAGCCGAAGTTCTCAGTTGCCAATTCCCTCCGAGCCAAAGATCGAGCATATCAGAGTTTTTAGAGCAAGTGAAGAAACAAGGCAATGTGGCTAGGAAATTTGTGTAACCGTTGGAAAAATAGAAACTTTGTGTAATAGACTATGTTGATAAATGAAATGCCTAAATATGGGGCTATCTTGAAATCAACACCAAATTCTTGCATGTTTACTCATAACTAACATTTATGCATCATTTATTCTTTGGACATTCATCCATTCATATACTCATTCATTCATTCATCACGTGTACATATCACCATAATCATCCACCGAAACTAAAGAACCGTATAATTTGCAGTTGCAAGATTTCAAATCTGGAACCACGCCATTCCTATAAAACGCGCCGACAAGCTAGAGTAATGGAAGCTGAATTCAATGAGAGAATTGAAAGGATGGAAAGGGCTCAAAAGGAATTACAAGAGCAACTGGCCAAATCGCAACAAGAGACGAGAGACCTAATGGTGAGATCTCGAGAGGAATCACTCGAGCAAAGAGATCAGATGGCTAAAATGATGGAGATGATGACAACTTTGGTCAAAGGAAAAATGCAGAACCCCGATGTTATGGAACCTCAGTCAAGAATTCACCACGATCAGGATCCACTCTATCCCCCGGGATTCACTCCACCGCCCGCATATACAACACAAAGAGGGTATACTCAAGGGGAACCCACAGGCTTGGAACATCGACCTATGCCACCTGCTCCACCCACTAATTTGGGGCAAGGAATATTCGCGTTGAACCCAGGGGCTAGTCCTGCTGATCCACTAGTTCCAGATCTGGATGACCCAGCAGAGGTAGCCAAGTTAAAATTGGATAACCATGACGCAAAATATAGGAGTCTAGAGGAAAGACTCAAAGCAATAGAAGGCACTGAAGTCTTCTCCGCACTAGGTGCCAAGGAACTCAGTTTGGTACCTGATCTAATTTTGCCCCCGAAGTTCAAAGTGCCTGATTTTGAGAAGTATGATGGGACAAGGTGCCCAAAAGCACATCTCATTATGTTCTGTCGAAAAATGACTGGTTATGTGAACGAGGATAAACTACTCATACATTGCTTTCAAGATAGCCTAACAGGGTCAGCTCTTCGGTGGTACAACCAACTCAGTAGAGAAAAGATTCGATCCTGGAAGGACTTGGCGTCAGCATTCTGCGAGCAGTACAAGCATGTGTCAGATATGGTGTCAGACTGGATGACCTTGCAAATGATGGAGAAAAAGCCATCAAAAACCTTTAGACAGTATGTGCAGAGATGGAGAGACGTCTCGGCCCAAGTAGAACCCCCACTAACAAAAACGGAGATAACCGTTCTCTTTATCAACACCTTAAAGGCGCTGTTTTATGACAAATTAGTGGGAAGTGCCACGAAAGAGTTTGCAGATATTGTAATATCTGGTGAGCTCATAGAGAATGCCGTTAAGAGCGGTAGAATGGAAGGCTCGGAAGGTTCAAAAAGGGCAGCACCTATGAAGAAGAAAGAACCAGAAGCCCACATGGTGGGAATGGGAAGCCGTTATGCCTCTATTCCATATCCGAACCAACCCCGACCTCGAAATTATCCACCTCCAAATTTCTATTATCCCCCTCAAAACCCTTACTACCAAGCACCACCTCCTTCTTATCCCATTTACACCACGAACAACCAAAGACCCATCACCTCATTCCCACAAAACACGATACCCGCTCAAAGCCAACCCAGAAATGAACCAAGACTAGCAATTCCTAATCCCGAGAGACCGCAGTTTACTCCCATCCCTATGTCGTATGGGGAATTGTAACCAAAACTTTTGGAGAAACAGTTAATATCCCCCCATTACATGGCACCCCTTAAACCTCCATACCCAAAATGGTACGATCCAAACGCTAGTTGTGCATACCATGCTGGGAATCAGGGGCATTCTACGGAGAACTGTCTTGCCTTCAAAAGGAGAGTTCAAGAACTCATTGATGCGGGCATTTTGCGATTTGATGGTACTAGCAGTACAACCAGGAATCCATTCCCAAACCACACCGAAGGGAATGTGAGCGCAGTAGGAGGGGAAAACGAACGGCGAAGTAGAAGATGGGTTTCTGAAATAAGAACACCTCTGCAGAAAATCTGGAGGTACTAGTTGAAAAAGAGTTGTTCTATCGTCTTAACGGAGTATTCGAAGGAAAAGATGCAAAAGGTCACAGTTTTTGTGAGTTCCATGGCGTTGAAGGGCACGACATTCAGTCCTGCGATGATTTCAGAGGATTACTGCAAAGTATGATGGATAACAAGGAGATTGGGATCTTTTATAAAAGCGAGGAGGCCGATAGAGGAGAAATATGCGCTTCTGACAATCAATCATTAGGTTTCCCATATAGCACCGACCGACCGTTAATAATTTATTATGACGCGAAGAAAGAGCCGGTGAAGCCAAAAATGATAATCGAAGTACCATCTCCTTTCCCTTAGAAGAACAATAAAACAGTACCGTGGAGATACGATGTTAATATTGTCACACCGGAAGTTGGAAATTCCAAAGCCATAACTGAAGCTGTGGGAGAGGTAGGTCATTTTACCCGAAGTGGACGGTGCTATTCTAAAGAAATTGAATCGATAAAGAAAAGTAGAGACTCGAAGCAAAGAGGGAAAGCAGTGATGCACGAAGTCGAAGTCGAGCAAGAAATTCCACCCGTGCAAGAAACTAAAAAGCCTGTGAACGAGGAAGAAGCTCAGGAATTCTTGAAATTTATCAAGCACAGTGAGTATAGTGTGGTGGAACAATTAAGCAAGCAGCCAGCACGAATCTCAGTTTTATCTCTACTCTTAAATTCAGAGCCACACCGGAATGCTTTACTGAAGGTGTTAAATCAAGCTTACGTAGCTAACAACATATCCGTTGAGAAGCTTGATAGGTCGGTTAACAATCTGAATGCGGACAATTTTATCTCTTTTAGTGATGATGAGATACCGCCAAATGGTAGAGGCTCGGTGAAAGCACTGCATATCACGACTCGTTGCAAGGGCTACATAATACCAAACGTGCTCATCGATAATGGGTCAGCGTTAAATGTTATGCCATTGGCCACGCTTTCCAGAATACCGATGGATTTGTCCTACTTAAGACCCTGTCATTCCACGGTAAGGGCATTTGACGGGACAATGCGAGAAGTTATGGGAAAGATTGAGATCCCTCTGGAGGTGGGCCCTTACATTTATGATGTCGAGTTCCAAGTCATGGACATTACACCCTCTTATAACTGCCTTTTGGGAAGACCCTAGATCCATTCTACTGGAGCAGTCCCATCATCCCTCCATCAAAAGGTGAAATTTATCATGGACGGTTGTTTAGTCATTGTCGAGGGACAAGAAGACATTGTCACATATGTCTCTGCCGATGCACCGTACTTGGAAGTGAACAAAGACGTATTAGAATGTTCCTTCCGATCCCTTGAATTCATCAATGCCACTTTTGTTGTTGAGGGAAACAGAATTCAGATGCCAAAACTGTCGAGAAATACTAGAATGGGTGTCAAATTGACCGTAGGAAGGGGAGTTCGAGCGAGAAGAGGTTTAGGGAGATATCTGCAAAGAATAGTCAGAGCTTTAAAGCCAGTGCACCACAGGGCCCGATACGGTTTGGGGTTCCAGCCTGACATGCGTCAAAGAAGAAGACAGTGGAAAAAAGATCAGGAAAGAAGGATTGCAAGAACTTTGGGCCAAGAACCAGAATGGGAACCAATAGAGTACCCTCCTTTGTCAAAAACATTTACATCTGCGGGAATGATGTACCCTGAACAAGATGGTCCACGAAACACGCTATGGTTAATTGAAAAGGGTTTTCAGAATATCAGTATAAATGTCATTGATAGAGGAGCTGACGCGAGTAAAGACGTCTCAAAGATACGCCCTTGTCCCCCGGGTTTCATGTTGAACAATTGGACTACCGAGGATCTTCTTGTAGTTTATAAGTCTTCAGAGTAATGCTCAAACGTTAACATTCTGTTATGTCCTTAGATATAATAGAATTCTTTTGTAAGAGTTTGCATTCGCTCTTTATCATTTAAATGAATATCAATAAAGATGCATTTTGTCACGATTTTTTTTCGCATTATCGCTAATTTCATAATCATTTTCTCATTTCATAGCCTATACTCACATTTGCCTCATTGCCATGACATGAAATTTCTTTTTTGATTCCAATACTTGGATGCCCCTCTATAGCTTCCTTTTCCATTCAACTTTCAGGTGCTCAGATATTGACGACATGAATAAGGCCGTTACGAATCTTGAAATTGATTTTGAGAAGGCTGTTTGCTTAGGAGAATTTGAAGCCGAAGAAAATGCTGAAGATTATGTATCGTCTCCTGAATTGTTAAGAATGGTGGAACAAAAGAATAAACAGATTTTGCCTCATGAAGAATCTATGGAAACAATAAATTTGGGCACTGAAGAGAGGAAACAAGAAGTGAAGATTGGGACTTCTATTTCAGAGAGTACCAGACATAGTTTGATCATTTTACTCCGCGAATACAAAGATGTTTTCGCATGGTCATACCAGGACATGCCAGGGCTAGATGAAGATTTAGTGGTCCATAAGCTCCCATTAAAGCCAGAATGCAAGCCCATCCAGCAAAAATTAAGACGGATGAGACCCGAAATGCTATTGAAAATAAAAGAGGAAGTCAAGAAGCAATTTAATGCTGGCTTCCTACAAGCCTCCAAATATGCAGAATGGGTGGCTAACATAGTCCCGGTACCAAAGAAAGATGGCAAAGTACGAATGTGCGTGGATTATCGTGACCTGAATCGAGCAAGCCCGAAAGATAATTTTCCCTTGCCACATATTGACACGTTGGTGGACAACACAGCAAAACATTCATTGTTTTCTTTCATGGATGGATTCTCGGGGTACAATCAGATCAAAATGGCCCCAGAAGATATGGAGAAAACTACCTTCATAACGATGTGGGGAACGTTCTGCTACAAAGTGATGCCTTTTGGGTTAAAGAATGCAGGGGCAACATATCAGAGGGCTATGGTGACGTTATTCCATGATATGATACATAAAGAAATAGAGGTCTATGTCGACGATATGATTGCTAAATCCCGAGGGGAAGAAGAGCATGTAGTGAACCTCAAGAAGTTGTTCGAAAGGCTGAGAAAGTTTCAGCTAAAGCTTAATCTAGCCAAATGTACATTTGGGGCTACCTCGGGAAAGTTGCTAGGCTTCATTGTCAGTGAAAGAGGTATCGAAGTTGATCCAGATAAAATAAAAGCCATCCAAGAATTACCACCTCCACGCACGCAAAAGGAAGTTAGAGGATTTTTAGGGAGATTAAACTACATCGCCCGATTTATCGCTCAACTTACCAACCAATGCGACCCAATCTTTCGGCTTCTTCGAAAACATAACCCGGGAGAATGGAACGAGGAATGCCAGGTGGCCTTTGATAAGATAAAACAATATTTGTCCAGTCCTCCAGTGCTAGTACCGCCAACTCCTGGAAGACCATTGATATTGTATTTGACTGTGTTCGAAAGTTCAATGGGTTGCGTACTGGGGCAACACGACGAGTCAGGAAAGAAAGAAAAAACGATCTACTACCTCAGCAAAAAGTTCTCTGAATATGAGGCAAAATATTCGTCCATTGAGAAATATTGTTGCGCTCTGGTTTGGGTAGCTCGGAGACTCAGACAATATATGTTGTATCACACGACATGGCTAATTTCAAAGCTGGACCCAATAAAATACATGATGGAATCGCCGGCACTATCAGGAAGAATGGCACGATGGCAGATCCTCCTTTCGGAATATGACATTGCCTATATAAGTCAGAAGTCGATAAAAGGGAGCGCAATAGCTGACTTCTTAGCAACTCGAATGACAAAGGAATATGAGCCTTTAAGATTCGATTTCCCAGACGAAGACTTAATGTGCATCATAGAAATAGAATCCGAGTCATCAAAAGAGAAGTCATGGAAGATGTGCTTTGATGGTGCGTCAAATGCTTTAGGGCATGGAATTGGAGCAATCCTGGTATCACCAGACGGGAATCATTATCCGTTCACCGTAAGACTGAACTTCTTCTGTACCAATAATATCGCAGAATATGAGGCCTATATCATGGGGCTTCGTGCAGCTATCGAACGAAGCATCAAGATCTTGGAGGTGTACGGGGACTCAGCCCTAGTGATTTACCAAATCCGTGGAGAGTGGGAAGTGAGGGACTCAAAATTGATTAAGTACAGCGATTTAGTGGCTGGATTGATCAAGGAATTCAAAGAAATAACTTTTCATTACTTCTCACGAGAAGAGAACCAACTGGCTGATGCCCTGGCCACTTTGGCTTCAATGTTCAAAGCAAGTAGAGAAGCAGAAATAATGCCCCTCAAAATGAGCATATATGAGGTCCCTGCACACTGTTGTAGCATTGAGAAAGAAGTAGAAGGACGGTCTTGGTTCCATGATATCTTAGAATATATCAAGAATCAAAGGTATCCCGAACAAGTGAATGAGAACGATAAAAGAACAATTAGAAGAATGGCAGCGGGATTTGTTCTTGATGGGGATATCCTGTATAAAAGAGGAAAGGATCAAATGCTTTTGAGATGTGTGGATGATGTTGAAGCCAGAAAGATACTTGAAGATGTCCATGAAGGAATCTGTGGGACACATGCCAATGGTTTCAATATGGCCAGAAAGATTATGAGACTCGGTTACTACTGGTTGACGATGGAAAGCGACTGCATTAGTTTTGCCAGAAAATGCCACAAATGTCAAATCTACAGCGATAAAATTCATGTAGCCCCTTCGCCCCTTCATGTCATGACTTCTCCGTGGCCTTTTTCTATGTGGGGCATGGATGTCATAGGGCCTATTTTCTCGAAAGCTTCTAATGGACATCGATTCATTTTTGTGGTCATTGATTACTTCATAAAATGGATAGAAGCCGCTTCGTTTGCCAATGTGACCAAGACTACAGTTTGCAGGTTTTTGAAGAAGGAAATTATTTGTCGATATGGTTTGCCTGAAAGAATCATTTCAGATAACACCATGAATCTGAATAACAAGATGATGAAGGAAGTATGCGAGCAATTCCAAATAAATCATCATAACTCCTCGCTCTATCGCCCAAAGATGAACGGGGCTGTTGAAGCAGCCAATAAAAATATTAAGAGGATCATTGGGAAAATGACTGAGACGTTTAAAGATTGGCACGAGAAGCTTCCATTTGATTTGTTTGCATATCGCACATCTGTACGAACATCTACGGGAGCAACTCCCTTCTCTCTGGTTTATGGAATGGAAGCTGTGCTACCTATCGAGGTTGAGATCCCTTCTCTACGAGTCTTAATGGAATCAAAGTTAGAAGAAGCAGAATGCGTACAAGCTCGATATGATCAGCTGAACCTCATTGAAGAAAAGCGTCTCAGGGCAATTTGTCACGGGCAGATGTACCAAAAAAGAATGATAGCAGCCCATTGCAAGAAAGTACAACCAAGAGAATTCCATGAAGGAGAACTCGTGCTGAGAAAAATTCTCCCAATACAAAAAGATCTGCGAGGGAAATGGGCACCAAACTGGGAAGGACCGTACGTCGTAAAGAAGGCATTCTCAGGAGGAGCTTTGATCCTTACCGAGATGGATGGGAAAGAGTTGTCGAATCCAGTGAACTTAGATGCGGTGAAGAAGTACTATGCTTAAAAAAAGAAAGTCAAGATGAAAACCCGAAAAGGGCGCTTTGATTAAACATAAAAGATTAGGATGAAAACCCGAAAGGGCATTCTAATGAAGCAAGCACTGGCTTAAAAAGCAAGGCATTTTGAACGCTTGGTCGAATAGTGAGACTACAGTATTTGAAGCATTTCTGAAAGCTCGAAATCTTCTACGCAAGAAGCCATGCTCGAAAAGATTCTTAATTGAGGAATGTGGAAGAGTTCATGCATTGAATATCTAGAGCATTTGTATTCGTTGAATGCAATCCCTTTTCTCTTTATGACACTCTTTTACTATCACTGGTTAACTTTCTTTGTTCGATACATTTGAAATAAATAAATGTGAGGCATCCCTTTGTCCCTACCTGACCATTTTCATGCATCTCATTATGTCGTTTATTTTCATTGTAAATAGTGAAATGACATACTCTAAACAAAAGAAATGTTAATCATTACCTGGATAAGAACTCGATAAATACAAGAGCCTCAAAGCAAGGACGAATTTCAACCAAGGGCAAGAGAGCGATAATTGAGAAACGCAGATTGTTCGTGAAACCCGAGGACGGGTACAGGGCCTAAAGAGAAAGTCAAGAGCCGAAGTAATGAATATAGTCGCAAAAAAAAAATCATGACGAAGAAGGACATACGACAAATATTCCTAAAGCTCATAACATAATCATATAGGCATAAAGGCATTTAAGACAAACATGTGCATATCATGATAACGTCATGCATGACATATACAGATACTCAGTAGAGCGAGAGGAGGTGATGATAGCTGTACTAAATCCAAGGAAAAGACACCTGAGTTCCACCAGACGACAGGTTTTGGTATTTTGATGCTGTTACTTCCGTTTTCAAAATTCAACTTATATTGCGAGAAATGGGTTGAGCCTCGGGACACGCTAAGGTAATTTTAATTTCTATTTTCAAAAAAATCAACTCATATTGCGAGAGGTGAGTTGAGCCTCGGGACACGCTGAGGTAATTTTAATTTCTATTTTCAAAAAAATCAACTCATATTGCGAGAGGTGAGGTGAGCCTCGGGACACGTTGAGGTAATTTTAATTTCTATTTTCAAAAAAATTAACTCATTTGCGAGAGATGAATTGAGCCTCGGGACACGCTGAGGTAATTTTAATTTCTATTTTTTAAAAAAAATCAACTCATATTGCGAAAGATGAATTGAGCCTCGGGACAGGTGAATTGAGCCTCGGGACACGCTGAGGTAATTTTAATTTCTATTTTAAAAAAAAATCAACTCATATTGCGAGAGATGAATTGAGCCTCGGGACACGCTGAGGTAATTTTAATTTATATTTTCAAAAAAATCAACTCATATTGCGAGAGGTGAGTTGAGCCTCGGGACACGCTAAGGTAATTTTAATTTCTATTTTCAAAAAAATCAACTCATATTGCGAGAGGTGAGTTGAGCCTCGGGACACGCTGAGGTAATTTTAATTTCTATTTTCAAAAAAATCAACTCATATTGCGAGAGATGAATTGAGCCTCGGGACACGCTGAGGTAATTTTAATTTCTATTTTCAAAAAAATCAACTCATATTGCGAGAGGTGAGTTGAGCCTCGGGACACGCTGAGGTAATTTTAATTTCTATTTTCAAAAAATCAACTCATATTGCGAGAGGTGAGTTGAGCCTCGGGACACGCTGAGGTAATTTTAATTTCTATTTTCAAAAAATCAACTCATATTGCGAGAGGTGAGTTGAGCCTCGGGACACGTTGAGGTAATTTTAATTTCTATTTTCAAAAAAATCAACTCATATTGCGAGAGATGAATTGAGCCTCATAACATAATCATATAGGCATAAAGGCATTTAAGACAAACATGTGCATATCATGATAACGTCATGCATGACATATACAGATACTCAGTAGAGCGAGAGGAGGTGATGATAGCTGTACTAAATCCAAGGAAAAGACACCTGAGTTCCACCAGACGATAGGTTTTGGTATTTTGATGCTGTTACTTCCGTTTTCAAAATTCAACTTATATTGCGAGAAATGGGTTGAGCCTCGGGACACGCTAAGGTAATTTTAATTTCTATTTTCAAAAAAATCAACTCATATTGCGAGAGGTGAGTTGAGCCTCGGGACACGCTGAGGTAATTTTAATTTATATTTTCAAAAAAATCAACTCATATTGCGAGAGGTGAGGTGAGCCTCGGGACACGCTGAGGTAATTTTAATTTCTATTTTCAAAAAAATCAACTCATATTGCAAGAGATGAATTGAGCCTCGAGACACGCTGAGGTAATTTTAAGTTCTATTTTAAAAAAAAAATCAACTCATATTGCGAGAGATGAATTGAGCCTCGGGACACGCTGAGGTAATTTTAATTTCTATTTTTAAAAAAATCAACTCATATTGCGAGAGATGAATTGAGCCTTGGGACATGCTGAGGTAATTTCAATTTCTGTTTTCAAAAAAATCAACTCATATTGCGAGAAATGAGTTGAGCCTCAAGACACGTTGAGGTATTTTCAATTTCTATTTTCAAAAATCAACTCATATTGCGAGAGGTGAGTTGAGCCTCGGTTCACATGCTGAGGTAATTTCAATTTGTGTTGTGAAAAAAAATCAACTCGTATTGCGAGAGGCGAGTTGAGCCTCAAGACATACTGAGGTATTGTCAATTTTTTGTATGTTTCAAAAATCAACTCATATTACGAGAGGTGAGTTGAGCCTCAACACATGCTGAGGTATTGTCAATTTTTTGTATGTTTCAAAAATCAACTCATATTGCGAGAGGTGAATTGAGCCTCAGGACACGTTGAGTGAGTTGAGCTCAGGATCACATATCGAGTAAAGAATAAGATTGGGGCTGATTGAAGTCACCAGATTTTGTTTCCTTGAAGTTGCAGTGGAGCTGATCAAGGATATTAGATGATGTCTTTCTAAAGTTACAGAAGAGAAGACCACAAGCCTTATCTGACTAAAGCAACAGAAGAGCAAATTGAAGCTGTTAATCTTATATTTCTGAAGTCACAGTAAAGCAGATCGAAGTTACAAATCTTATATCCTTGAAGTTACATTGAAGTAGATTGAAGCCACAAAGCATATATCAGAAGAGGTAATGGATTGAACCAAAGCTACAAGATACGGGGGACTAAAAAGAGACTACCTGGATGAGAATATCACCAAAAGAAGTCAAAACTTAGCGAGACCGAGCAAAATTGGCCTTTCTTTGTATCTTTGCTCTATTCCCGTTACACGACAATAAGCAAAGAGGGGCAGCTGTTGTAGGCCAATTTTGGCCCGTTTACAAAATACCCAGGCCCATTAAACCATTTAACCCATCCTTAAACCCAAAACCTAAAATTAACCTAGCCCAACATTCAAGCCCAATCCCAAAACCCTAAACTCCCACTTGCCTCTTCCCACTCTCCCATGCTGTCTGCCACCAACACCACTCCTACTCTCCCATGCTGTCTGCTACCAGCACCATCACACACCCCACCGTCCATGCCCATGCCCTGCAAACAAGCAAAACAGAAGCAAGAATAGAAAATAATAATACAGTATGTAAAATTAGGCCATATAAAAGCCACCCAAACAACAAACGAAAAGGGGGGAGGATGTACAAAAAGTTTGTATCAAAAACAAAAGAAAAAAGAAAAGCTTAGAAGGTGAACTTCAATTTTTTTCCTCTGTTATCTCAATTTTTCTGTTTATCTTTGCTTTGCTTTATTTTTTTTATTAACTTACTTTAAAACGAAAAAGAATCAAGGAAGAAAAGAGTCTTACCGGATCTACCCCGTGGCCGATCCCCTCTCTGTTCGGCATGGTGAACCGCCGGCGATGATAGGTGTTGAAACCTTAACTGAAGAAAGGAGGAAGAGATAAAAAGGGGGGTTTGAGAGCAGTTTTTCAGAAAAAAATATATAAAGGTTAAATGATTTTAAAATAAAAAATTGAAAAGTCAAAAGGAAACGGCGCCACTAACTATGATTTGTATGTTTCTTCTTTTAGGGATATTTGTCCCCCTGGTCCCTCAACCTCTCCAGGGCTTTGCAATTTAGTGCTTTAGTTACCTTTTTCCTATGATTTTGCAATTTGACCACCTAATTCTCTGAGGTTTTCAATTTAGCCCCGTACCAAGCACTGCGTCTTAATGATTGGGGATATTTCTGTTTTCGGTCCTCCCATGTTGCGCGCATATTGCAATCTGGTCCTCTCCTCCTTATTTTCTTTTCAAATCTGCCCCACAACTTTGTTTTTAGTTTAATTTTAGTCCTGTTTTCGTTTTGTTTTTCGTTTTTTATCTAAATATCCTTGTTATTTTCATATTATTAATATTATTATTATTTATTATTATTATTATTATAGTTATTATTGTACATTAGTGTATATCTTCATGTATGTATATATATATGTAGTAATGTTTCTATTACTTTATTTTAATATTTTTATTATAATGGCTTTTGTGTTTCAATATTATTATTATTATTATTATTATTATATATCCTTGTTAGATGTATACATATATATATTACTGTTTTTAATACCTTTATTTTAATATCATTTTATTATTTTTACCTTTTGGTATTGTATTACATGGTTATTATTATTATATTTATTAGTGAATGCCGCTTACCCCCGTATATATTTTTAATACGTACTAATAGTCAATTTTTTTAATATATTATATGAATAATTTATATATAATATTATGTATATATTTTAATGTTTTCAGTTATATATCTCTATACTATATGATTTCTAATACTATTATTTATATATATATTTTTTAGTACCACATTATGTATATATCATGTATATATTTATTTTTACCCATATTGTATTTATTATTAATTTTAATACATTTATTTTATAATCCGTATGTATATACCTTTCTTATTTGTATTATTTGTGTATGTTGCATTATTGATTTTGTATTTATTATTTTCCCTATTGCTACTTATTATATTATTATTTGGTGTATATATATCTTTTACTATTATTAGTATAAATGTATTTTCCTTGTCCATAGTATTCCTAATATTATTGCATATGTTCAATTACACTATGTGTATTTGTATCTAGTATGTATATATTTAGTAATATTGCATATATATGTCTATTAGGCATTATATTTTCATACATCATGTATATATGTCATATATTATATTTTTGCATATTATCTTATGTATTTATTACCTTATATTATTATTACTAAATGTACTTTATATTTGTTTATGTTTGGTTTTTATTTCCCTTTTAAATATTATTATTGTTTTGCTACTGCTCTAGTATTATGTTAATATTTTTCATTTGAAAATGTCATTGTTTGCATATTTGATTTATTTCAAATTCTTATTCCATGAATATTTTTTATGTTTTAATTACTAATTGAGGCAATACACTGATTTAACGTTAAGTCGTAAATTTCATCGCTATGTTGGATGGAATTTGTCAGCTCGTGTTAAAACGGTATATCCTTCTCAAAAATCAAAAATTGGATCACGATTGGAATTTAAATTGAACTAACATTTTTGAAAATTAAGACAGCACATGTTTAAAAGATACCAATTTTGGGCGTCGTGAGGGTGCTCATACCTTCCTCGCGCGTAACTGACTCCCGAGCCCTACTTTTTCTCTGATTTTAACGTAGACCTAAACTCGGCCTTCTTTTTAAAAAAAATTTATTAGGTGTCCGGTCATACCTATAAAAAGGATTGGTGGCGACTCCCCTCTTTATTTCTGTTTTTCAGTTTATGTTTCAAAAAAAAATCAAACTTCAGTTTTCAAGTTCTCAATAAATTGCCACAATTAGCGACCCCAAACCAATTTTTTTTTTACGTCGCTACAATGAATGTTAACCAATAAATGGATCTAGGATTAATTCAACTTGGGTCTTATCTAATGCATTATCAATCCAAACAATCACATCTATACATCTATCTTTTGGGAGCAAACAACTCTAATACCCAAGATAATGTATCTCCCTTTTGGACTTGATAGATGGCATGATAGTCCTTTAATCAATTTGCTTAATTTTGGTTCATTAGACTATGAACCTTTTCAAGTTACCTACTAATATAAGTTATCTTCTCACATTATGATCTGAGCATGTAATGTAACTTAGTATCAGTTAAACATTAGGTAATCAATGAGCCATTATTTGCTTACATTTTTTTTCATGCAAAAACTATTGAGGATATATACAAACGGTATTAATTTGAATAATGAAATTTTATTTAAATCAATCTGTTTGAAAAATTACAAGCATAAATGATGAATAAACTACACTTAGGGCACTAGATCCTAAGAAGATGAAGGACGAGCACATTTGGTGCAATGAACTAAGGAAAGCCACTGAGGAAAATCGGACAAAATCGAACTCTATTGTGGTACAATTATACTCATGTATAAATACTATTTATTGGGTTACAAAGTTCCATTGATTGCATGGGGGTATTATCAAACGATTGTACCATGTCAGCTTGTAAGAAAGGATCTGCGACTATGCGAGATTTCAAGCACTTCATTATCCATGCTCACATGCAATTGTTACATGTGATTTTGGTTATTCGATTTGCATAAAGTATGTTGATGATGTTTGTGATCCAAACGTATCAGTGGCACTAGATCCTAAGAAGATAATGGATGGGCACATTTGGTGCGAGGAACGGAGGAAAATCGTGGAGGAAAATCAGACTGTAACACCGTATACCCTGTCTAGACGTTAAGACCAAGTCTAAAGGCTACATCAAAAATTTTAAGGAAAACCAACCTTATAGTAATTTAAAATTCATCATTTAGAAAACACCTAACCGGTCAAACCAACATGGAAATCCGAGTTTACAAACCATAGTTCGAAATAAAACATGCGTTAATTCAAGTTAAAAAAAATAGTAAAATATCTAATAAAGAGAGATAACTAAGCTCCCGATACACCGAGCCTGTGGGTTACCTGCAATGCAGTTCACAGAGAAAAAGAGTTTAACACTCAATTTGTGTAACCGATATATGGGCAAACAGTAATATAGATATAACAACAATTACCCAAATTCAGATATAGAATCAGAAATAAGAGATATTGTAACAGGTCAAATAACATGCAGAATAATTAAGATGCAGTTTCCTACCCCTATCTGCTACACACCATCCCGACCATCCCAACATACCATATAAGGTATCAAGTATCCATCCAGCCTTAAACACCAATTAGTGTAAGTATGACACAATCCAGAATGATCACAGACTAGATACCAGATTAGTATGCAATGAATCGCCAGAATCAGATACCGAGTTGTGGCTTAGCCACTCAAATCGGAAAATAATTAAACTGCTAGCACTTCCTTCTTTACACCATTCCTGCCCAATGCAGATGAAGATTACATATATCAGATATCAGGGATGTAAGTACAATTATTCAATTACAATTCATAATCAGTTAATACAAATAAGTATCATTTAACGATTATCATATCAATTATACGTATAGAATATCGATTATTCAGCCTCAGAATATAGGATATCAAGTTATACAGTCTAATTCGAATCATATGGACCCTATGAAAGACCTACGCTCGATTCGAACAACGCTTACGGCTTGAGAGAAAATTTCAAGATTTTGTCACACACGCTTGTGTGGGTTCACGCGGCCTAGGTGTTTGGCTCATGTGGTCCACTTGGCCTAGCACACGACTGTGTGGGTCAAAACAGTGAGTTACACGGTCTGACACATGACTAATGACACGCCTATGTGTCTCACAACCCTCACACGACCTGGACACACACCCGTGTCCCTAGCCCATATGACATTAAATTTAAACCAATAAGTTCCACGGCCTAGACACATGCCTGTGTCCCTATCCCGTGTGCCTCAAATTCAAAAATAATGAGTTACATGGGCTAGCACATGGCTACATGGTGTTGAAATCCATGTTTTTCGATGTTCAAAATTCGCATATGTAACCTCCTTAACCCGACCTAGACATTATGGCTAGATTGAGAAGGCTACATTAGCCACCGAAATGGCTAAGCTAACTTACGTTACTTTTGAAGACTTTCAATAAACTCATTTTAGAGAAAACTCGTATTTGCACTTTCAGTTAGTTTAAAAGAGTTCATTTATTAGATAATCTATACTTAAGACTCATTTTATTATTGATAGTGTTGTTTAAGAAAAAATACCATTTGCTTGTCACTCTACTTTGTAAAAACTAGGTGTTAAATTAATGCAACGGAAAAACTATTTTTCAAGTCATTTTGGAAACTTTGTTGCCTTATCGATTTGTTTTTCAAAAACAATTCATTTGGAATGCAACAAAAATTAGGGAACAATGTCAAATTTTACTTAAGCCCAATATCATGCATTTTTTGGTTATTATGCTTGAGTAATCTATGCATGCAAAAATCCCCAAAAGAAAAGTTACCAAGTCAAAAATTACAAAACCACAACCAATAAAGACTTAATAATACTTATTAAGAATAATCCGAGGTCTAAGGTGATTCTCTGAATGCTGAGTTCAGTCCTAATTTTGAGGTTTACCTGAAAAGTTAAACAATGTTGGAGGTGAGCTTATGAAAGCTTAGTGTGAGTGGAACAATTATTTAAACAGACATAAATATCGAATGCAGTGAAACATATTAGCTTTAACAAAATAACACAGAACTATCATTGGAATTTCATATCATTATATAGCCATTATCAAATTGATGTCAAACGGTGTATGAGCATGGGTCATCATTCATTCGAGTAACAATAATTAACTTCGATACCATTCAATACAACACAATACAATACGTAACATAAATCGATAACATTCGATTATGTTGTGAGCATGATGCAATGTAAAAAGGTTCCTACCCATACCATCCGCCACACACCACGGGTTCCCCAGAACTCGTCTACCAAACTTCAACAAAGTGAACATAGCTCGATGTGGTAAAACCACTGAGTAATCAGTAATACAGAATGTAACACCCCAAACCCAGCCTCGATGTCACATGAGAGTGTTTTTAACTAAACCATTTTGAATTATAAACCCTACCATTTGTTATCTTTCACTAAGTTAAAAAACATAAAAAAATCGTATTGTTTTGAAAACATTTCTTTATCGCGAAAGAGTTTGAAACTCAATTGTTGATTATTATTTTGAGAACCCATTTCTATTTATGAAAATTCTTAGTTTATTTGAAGAAAACCATAATATTGATATTTGTAATTTATAATCCACATCCACAGTTCAAAACCCAAATTAAAATCCAAAAACTGTAAATCCAAAGCCACATCAAACCTCCAAACAAATAATGAATAAACCAAGGAAAAAGTCATAACCAAAATGCATGCGGATGTGGTTACCGTCGAGTCCTCCACTGCACCGATCTGCCTACTGCTGGGGATTACCTAAACAGATAAATAAACAAAGGGGTTAGTTTTCGTAACTCAGTCTATACATCCCCATAGTGTAGCATGCATACAAACAAATAACAGTATGCAGTCATAATTCGGCCTGGGCCCTCACAGAATCAATATCAGATACAGTCTTTGGGCTTTAGCCTAGCTCAGATGTAACATGAATAACAAACCAGAACAAAAGAATAAACCCACCAGCCCTACACACCAACTCCGTCCAACCCAACACACCATGTGGGGATAAAATCGACCCACCCATCCCTGCACACTGTATATGGGGATATAATCGACCTATCCATCCCTACACACCCTAAGGTACTTCACTGCAGCACATATCATAATATACAGTTTAGCTGCCAAATAACGGGCTCATGAAGCACTTTAGATACTCCCTTCTCTTCATCAAACCCACCCCGATGCAATGCATTATACAAGTATGGCATGCTATAATGCAGTCAAACAGACCATACATTTATTTACAGAACAAATCAGATAATCATGCTAAGTATATCATGCGAACGCATACATCACAGAATTAAGAGCCTAGGTAAGGCTTACCGACCCTACTACAAGTCACAGTTGACTTGGGCAACCCGTGCAACCTTACAGAACATTTCAGATTAAAGGGGCTCACACGCCCGTGTGCCCTACTTGCGTAGGCCCACAAGCTTGTGTGGCTGACACGGCCTATCTGCCTGAGCTCGTGCCTTGCAACCGGCCTACAAGCCATCAAACGCCCGTGTCTATCACGCCCGTGTCTATCGCGCCCGTGTGGCACGCGTATGGTTTGGCTCATCGAACACACGACCGTGTATCACCACACGGCCTTCACACGGGCTATCCACACGCCCATGTGGCGTCGACAGTTTCGATTTTAGCTTTCGCCGAAACCCATTTTCTATGCAATCGAGGTACACACCTGGTTTTGATTGAAGCCTAACACAACCCCGAGCACTCCGGAACCTATATTCAACCATGGTTAGTCTAATTCTAGTCACTTGAATCGAATTTCCAAGTGTCGGTAAATCTCAAAAACTAACGGTAGTCTTACCTTTACAAAACTCAGCAATTCCTCGCTGAACAAAACGTCGATTAACAGTCCCCTGAATCCCGATTATCCCCTAAAAAAAACAAATTCCTAATCACCCCACAATCATAACACAAAACCAAATGAACTCCTCACTTATTGAAATGTGAAAATAATTGTTGACGTGAGAAAATCGTCTAAAATGACTCTAAGAACTTAAGGAAACGGCAGCAATAAGAGTAGGCAAAAAGGGAGAAATCAGTAGCAGTATAGAGGGAAAAGAATAAAGGAGATTTCAGCAGAGAAGAATAGGGAAATGTCAGAATTCTGGGACTCTTGGGAAAACTGCACAACTACTCGATAACCCTTGATTCCCTCCACTACTCCACTATTTGGTATCACACTACAACTCAAATTCCTTCATGACAAAGCAAAAATTAATGTCGCAACAACGAATCGAACTCCAAATCTCAGGCATAATCCCTTGCCACTTAACCACTAGACCAGCAGGCCTATTCTGTTAAGTGTTTACCAATAAATTCTTATAAGCCCATTAGCCAAAAGACATGCTTTATTCAAATAAAAACCAAAATTTAGCCTAAGCCTAGACTTGAACTTGGGACCTCCCGAACACACCCTAGAGCACAGAATCACACAAGCAGACTAATATTATGGAAATTCATGCAAAAAATTATATTCAGATATTCCCTCTACGCTATAATTTCACAAAGGCCGAAATCACCTAAATTTGGGGCGTTAGACAAAAAATCTGTCGGATATCAAATAGTGTGATACAATCACCAATAACATATAATATGCGATAAAATTTCCAATCCCCTCGGTACTCCAGGTGTAGTGCATTGACTACATATAAATACGAAACTCCTTCATCAACCACAAGATATCCCAATGCAAATGCACTATGTCACACAAAGTCATACATAATCATATCCTAATACTTTTCACATTTATTTGACATGTTCAATATGCCCTCAATAATCACATACTTTCAGTAAATGGAAACAGTGTTCCAACTTTCAGATTACTATTAAGATGATATCATTCAACATTACACAATTTCACATACTTTGACAATTTTTCAATGTGCATATATAACAACCTTTCCAGTAGAACATAGCAAACTATTCATGAAATTATATCATGCGTAAACTCGTATCTCATACCAAATCATCCTATATTTATATATAATCAGTCTAAGACCAAATAACACAATCATGCATCACAATATCATTCACACAGTCATCCTGTCAAACTAGCAACTTTGCTAACTTATAAATCTTTTACGGCTCAAAATGTACCTGGTTTAACCACTTACAAAATTAATTATTTGGCTATTAATCCAATCCAATCAGCAAGCTAAGTCATCAAATATATCAAAAAAAAGTTTCATTTTTAATTAGGTTTTTGAGTTTAGGACCCACACCTTATTTTTCACTTTCTCACAGCACACTAGCGAATCTTTCAATTTTCCTTAATAAACCTTAAAATGAACCTAAGTCAGAAATCAATATAACTTCCATCAATTCATATCTTAATCATCCCTTAAACACCCCCTTATTGGTTCCAGCCAATTTTCAAAATCACTACTATTTTACGAATCCAACTAGTTAGATTTCATATACTATTTTGTTGCGATTCGTGCGCGCGAATGCCTTTCGGCTTTACGGTTGATTTGGGGTGTTCTGATTAGCACTTAACACAATTACATACTGAAAAATCAGTAGCTAATATTGAATAAAATCCCTCATTTAATCAATCCATAACCTTTTCCCAACAACTTTGTGAAAACAACAAACTATTTACAATTAATCGCACTTACACTTCCAAAATTGTGATATCTGAATGGCTAATTGATCAAGAACGTCTTTCCCTAGTTAACATGTGATTAAAGGCTGATTAGGAGGATTCAAGAACTCAAATTAATTCTAGGAAAAGATGGGCAAGGACCAAGAAACAAAACAGCCCCCTTTCTTGCACATAAACGCATGCACCACCACCCGCGATGACCAAATTTGGGGCTAATTTAAAAAGGATTTAAAGATCCACTAAAAATATAGAAAAATATCTTTAAAATTTTTAAAATTCCCCTAAATTCTATATCCAAAAATTTAGGTTTTTAATTGACAAGATTAATCAAAAAATTAAAGAAAAAAAAGATCTTACACAAGCTAGTTAAGAGAAACGGCAATGACATTTTCTTAGCAATGTTCAGGATCGATCTTGGTGTTTAAGATTTCATATTTGGGGCTGATTTTAATGAGGAAAATACCAGAAATATGGTGGAGAATATGTTAACAAATCCTGAGACAAAAATAAAAGGAAAGATATGGTAAAACTAGGTGTACGCGACGACAACAATGGAGGAAGAAAGAAAAAAATTTGAAGATCAATGAAGAAATGAGAGGGGAGGAATGGCTAGGGTTAGAGGTGTGCATGGGCCGGGCTACCCGGCCCGGCCCGAAGGCCTGCTTGAAATGTGGGAGGGTTTGGGAAAAAATATAGGCCCGAAAAATGGGCTTGGATAAAAAAATAAGGCCCGTTTAAAAAATGGGCCAGGCCTCGGGTAAGATATTTTTAGCCCGAGCCCGGCCAGGCCCGGCCCGAATTCACTAAAGGACAAAAAAATCTGCATATTTTTTTTATTTTTGAATGTTATTTTTCTTATTGTTTTCTCCATATTTTGCTACCATTTTACTATTATGTTGCTATTATTTTGTTGTTATTGTTTGGATATTGTATAAAATTTATTTTATTGTTAATTTTCTTATTATTTTAAAGGCATTTGTTAATTTTTTTATTATTTTAGAAGCAATTGCTTATTATGTTGCATTTATCTTAGTGTTATTTAAGTCTACATATTTTTCAAAATTTATTTTCAATTTGTTGGGAAATATTTATTTTGATATTTTTAGTATTTTTGATGTATTATATATATTTAAAAATAATAATAAAAGAATATAAAAATTAATATGGGCGGGCTGGGCCGGGCCTGAGTTTTAGTATTTTTATCCGGGTCGGGCTTGGGAAAAATTTTAAGCCCATTTTTTAGGCCTGGCCCGGCCCGAGCCCAATAAATGGGCATGTTTTTTAATTGAACCCGACCCGGCCCGGCCCAGCCCATGAACACCTCCAGCTAGGGTGAGTAAAAATAGAATAAAGGCTAATTATTTTGTGTAAAATTAAATTTATACCTAGGGTTACAAGGGTATGCATGGCATACACATTTAAAATAATGGATTTTGTTAAAAAATAGTTATTTTGCATAGGAAAGGATTCAAACTTGGGACCTTAATTTAATTTTCATGCTTTTGCATTTATCAATTAATCGCTAGGCTATTTCCTTATTTTTTAAATAATTTTGTAGTATTTATTTTAAAAATAAGGAGTGTCACATACTAAGGTTTGAGGCAAAATTAGCAAAATAATAAAAATGGTGAGAGAGAAGGGATTTGAACTTGTGTTTCAAGGAACGTTTCACTAACACTTATCCAACAAACCAAAAGCTCGTTTACTCCTAAACACGAATAGATAATCTCAAAAATTAGGGCATGACCACTCTCTCTCGATTTACAAACCCAATTCTACTAACCCTCGATTTTTGGGATGTTACAACAGAAAATCAGGTTTTCTTTACACACCTGACGTAGTTTCGATATAGAAGTAACTCAGAATAATTCGAAACATAAAAATGACAATTAATTGAATAAATAAACAAAAAAAAATCAAACTCAAAATGCTAAAAGAAGCACTTAAAACCAACGTACGTCAAAAACTTCGACGCAACTATCCAAAGCAGAATTTGCGCTTACCGACAAGAGAGCAACTACAATTCAAACCTAAAGCTATGCAGAAGCATTACTTTCAAAGCCTTCGCCTAGCAGAAGCTCCACTTGAATCGTTAATAAGAGTTTCACAACAATTGGTAGGAATCTCTAACTTCAACAAAACAAATGAAGTCTAGCAAAAACAGACAGAAAATAACAACAATACTTATGTAATATCCTAGCAATCGATGCAATAAATAGCACAGAATGCCCAATTAAGCCCAGTAGAAAAATTATGAAGGCAATCAAAGTAGAAGGAAAAAGAAATAAGGAAAGGAAAAAAAAAGAAAAAAACAGGGAAGAAGAAGAACGGTATAGAAAAAAGAGGAATGAAAAAAATAAAAAGTACGTTTTAAACAAAACAATTATCTAAATAAATAAATAATAAACTAATTTATTACTAAGTGACAAAACATTTCCTTGACACATGTACAGATGCTTGAACGTAGGACCAGAAGATATACAAAAACTTAACCATCAAACAAACAGACTCATTCTTGACACAAATTCACACAGAAAGAAAATTAGCCCAATGTTCAAAGATAAGGGTCAAATCAAACAAAATAACAAAATTCTCAAAAGTGTGATTTGAACCTTAACATTTAACACACAAGCAGAACACTAAGCCACAGATACAAAGATTTAATTATCAACAGATTTTAATAAACAATTGTTCAAAAATAGGGGCATTACAACTCTCTCCCCCTAAAAGAAATTCCGGCCTCAAAATTTTCCTAACTCAAACAAGTGAGGGTATTGCTGACAAATCGAATTCTCAGGTTTGCAAGTGCCTTCCTCCATGCCATGATTCCACCACAAAACCTTAACCAGAGGAAAAATTTTCCTCCTTAAGACCTTTTTTGTCTTGATCTAGGATCTGAGAAAGTTTCTCCTCAAACGTTAAATTTGGTCTCATCTCAATCTCCTCAGTATGGATAATATGAGACGGGTCCGACCGGTACTATTTCAGCATAGAGACATGAAACACGTCTTGAATCTAATCTAATTTAGGATGTAGCTGTAACTGATAGGCCACAGGTCCGATACATTTTAGAATATGGTAAGGTCTAATGAAACTCGGGTTCAACTTGCCCTTACACCCAAACTGGAGAACTTTTTTTTCACGGAGAAACTTTTAGAAATACTTGATCACCCACAGAATACCCGATATTACGCCTTTTTAAATCTGTATAAGATTTTTATCAATCAGAAGTCATCTTAAGATGGTCTTGAATCAACCTAACAATATTCTCAGTCTCGGAAACTAGCTCAGGATCCAAAACCTGATGTTTACCTAGCTCATCCCCATACAGAGGGGTTCAACACTTACGGTAATACAAGGCCTCATAAGGTGCCATCTGGATACTAGACTGAAAGTTGTTATTATATACAAACTCAGCCAACGAAAAATAATCCTCCCAACTACCCCGGAAGTCGATAACACAACTTTGCAAAATGTCCTCCAGAACTTGAATAACTCGCTCAGATTTTCCATCTATCTGAGGATGGTACGCAGTACTGAAATCCAATCAGGTACCCAAAGCCTCGTGAAGCTTCTTTCAGAATCGAGAAGTAAAACATGGATCTCTATAAAAAAATGATCGAAACCAGAACTCCGTGCAATCTTACGATTTTGGAAACATGAAACTTAGCCAATTTCTAAAGCGAATAATTAGTCTGGATCAAAAGAAAGTGAGTAGATTTAGTCAATCGATCAGTGATGACCCAAACTGAATCCTTCTTAGTGGGTGTTAAAGGCAACCTACTAACGAAGTCCACAGTCATATGCTCCTATTTCCAAAAGGGAATCTTAACCTGTTGTAGTAGACCAAAAGGTAGTTGATGTTCAGCCTTAACCTTTTGACACATCAGCCAATGAGAAACGAAAGTAGTTACCTCCCTTTTCAGACTAGGACACCAATAAAGCTCACGGAGATCTCTATACATCTTATTGCCACTGAGATACATAACATAAAGACTACTATACACTTCCCACATAATCGACTGCTTCAACTCATCATCGTTAGGCACACAGATCCGACCCCTGAAATACAGAATCTCATCGCCATTTAGTCCAAAATCAGAAGTCCCACTACCCTCAACCTGACTAAAATGAGAAACCAGAGACTCGTCATTCTTTTGCTTAGCTTGAATCTAATCAACCCTGGTCGGCTTAACCTGTAACTCAGCTAGAAGACTAGCATCATCAAACAAACCTAAACGGGCAAACATTGCTCTCAGATCAGTCATCGTTCTACGACTAAGAGCATCGGCCACAACATTGGCCTTATCAGGATGATACTCTATCATACAACTGTAGTCCTTAAGCAACTCGACCCATCTATGTTGCCTAAGATTCAACTCCTTTTGAGTTAGCAAATACTTGAGGCTTTTATGGTTGGTGTAGATAATACACCTCTCACCATATAGATAGTACCTCTAGATTTTCAGAGCAAAGACAACTGCAGCCAATTCAAGGTCGTGTGTAGAACAGTCACCCTCATATGACTTAAGCTACCGAAATACATAAGCCACAACCTTATCGTCCTACATCAGAACACATCTCAAACCAATGAGCAAAGTGTCACTATAGATAACAAACTCCTTACCAGATGTAGGCTGTACCAGAATTGGTGTCTGTGTCGAAATTGACTTAAGCTTCTCAAAGCTCGCTTGCTACTCGTTAAACCACAAAAACAGAGCGTTATTATACAATAGCTTAGTTAGGGGAGCTACGATATGCGAGAACCTCTCCGCAAACCTCCAGTAGTAACCTGCCAACCCAAGAAAACTATGGATCTCAAATATATTCTTTGATTGTTTCCACTCAATTACAACCTCTACTTTCTTAGGATCAATTCGGATCCCCTTAGCAAACACAACATGACCCAAAAATTAACCTCTTTCAACCAAAACTCACACTTACTAAACTTAGAATATAGTTGTTTCTCGCGGAGTATCTATAAAACTATCTGAAGATGCTTATCATGCTCACTCTCATTTTTAGAATAAATTAGAATTTCATCGATGAAGACTACAACAAACTGATCTAGATATTGCTAAACTACTCGATTTATTAGATTCATGAATATAGTCGGAGCATTCGTTAATGCCCATAACGAGTCTTGAAAGCAGTCTTATACACATCAATCTCTTTAACCTTAAGCCGATGGTAACCATAATGAAGATCAACTTTGAAGGATATAGACGCTCCACAGAACTGATCAAATAGATCGTCGATCCTTGGAAGCAAATACCTATTCTTTATCATCAACTTATTCAGCTAACAATAATCCGCACACATTTTCATCGTGCTATCCTTTTTTCTTGACAAATAGGATCGGTGCTCCCCAGGAGGACATACTCGGTCACATGAACCCTCGATCAAGAAGTTGCTAAAACTGAGCTTTGTACTCCACAATCTCCTTTGGTGCCATGCAATATGGAGCAATGTACACCAGAACGGTACCTGGTAATTGTTCAATGCCAAACTCAACCTCCTTGTTCGAATGTATACTTGAAAACTCCTCAGGGAAAACATCCAGAAAGTCTTTTACCATTTGAATATCCTTAATAGAAAGTTTTGCAGAACCAAAATTAGATATAAAGGCTAAATATGTCTCACAACCTTTCTGAATTAGCTTTTCAGCTACTAAAGTGGAGATCACATTAAAGATGTAATTTTGATGCTCACCAATCATAATGATCTCACTATCCTCATCTAATCTCAGAGTAACCCGCTTAGAGGCACAGTCTAAGCTGACCCGATATTCTAAGAGCCAATCCATTCTTTGAATTAGATCGAACTTGCCAAATGAAAATTCCATCAAGTCAGCCGGAAACACAATACCTTGAATATCTAGTGAAACATGTTTATATCTTTTATCAACTTGAACTCAAACTGACTGACTCAATGGGCTAACTACAGAAATATCTCTAGTGGTACAGTCAATAGATCTACCCAAGTTCACTGATATAGTACTAGATACAAATGAATGTGTAGACCTAATATCAATTAGAGTAAAGTATGGAACAATATGAATAAAGAACGTACCCTTTATAATGTCAGCATCGTATCTATCCTCATGGTACCTCGTTGCATACAGTAGAGTAGACTGACGTGTCTTAGTTTGAACTGCACCTCTACCTAGTGCTCTCTGACCTCTACCAAAACTGTTACCACCTCTGGCCATACCACGACGCCTAAGTGGCTACTGATCAGCTCTAGGTAGTGGAACTAGACTTAGAGCTAGAGCCTATGTAGAAGCTTGCACCTGATTAGATCACTGAGGACAATCCCGAACACGGTGCTCCATCGACTTGCACTGAAGACAAGCCCCCAACTTCCTCCAGCACTCACCTGGATGGCATCTCTCACAGTTACTACATACCTGAATCTCAATCGATACAGTTAGTGCCTCAGTCCTCGAAGGCCTATCAGACCTCGCCTATTTCTTAGGGACTTGAATCCCTTCTAACTTTACTCTGACCTCTTTCTCAATTTATCCTCTCGTACTCAGTGTGCTTCACCTCTTCTGCTATCTTCGTTTTGTCAACTAAGACTGCAAAAACCCACTCCCTTTAAGGAGCTATCAAAACTCTCAAGTCGTACCTCAACCTCTCATCGAACCGAATACTCCTCTCATAATCATTCAGAACTAGAACACAAGCATACTTACTTAATCTCAAAAAATCAGCCTTATACTCGACCACAGACTTTCACCCTGAACTAAGCTCATAAACTCGCATTTACGAGCCTCCACACAACTCGTCCCAGCATAGTTGCTCTGGAAGGCGCTCTTGAAGAAATCCCACGAAACCTGTTCGAGCTAAGCACCCTGATTAGCTGTCAACCACCACTAGTAAGTCTCATCCCGGAGCAGAGACACAGCATCCCTCAATTTTCAAGTAGAAGTGCAGTCAATGTCGTTCATAATGTGCTCAGTGGCTTCTAACCAAGACTCAGCCACTCTAGGGGTGACTCTAGTGACACCCTTGAACAGCTAAGCACTATTCAACCGGAGTTGTTCGATAATCAACCCTCGGCCTCTAGGGATAGAATAAGTACCCTCTCTAAAACTCATAGCATAGCTTGGGACAATGCGTCATCCCCAGCTGTAAGAGTCTAAGACCCAGTCTCAACAGTAGGAGTACCTACAGTCTCACTGGTCCCCAAATTGGGCATACTACCCATAAAGGATGACTCTACTCGAGCTCCTCCCCAATGCCCGTGGCACCCACGAGAACCACCTCCGCAACTACCATGCTAACTCATTCTATCAATTTATCTACAATGTCAGAAGAACATAAATCAATTCAAAGTTTTGTTAAATATCGTATGACAATTCATAATAGAATTATTAACTAACCAACAGGTTCGAACATTACAATGTGTCCAACTAAACGGTATAACTAAGCAAAGATACTTACAAGTTCGACTCCAGAGACTCAATTTTTTATAAAACCAATTATCAAAATTTTTCAAATAAATATTTCATTCAAGACATATTTTATCAAAAGCAGGAGCCCAGAAAACATAGCCCAAGTTTTATAAATCTGACTCTGATACCACTAAATGTAACACCCCACACCCGGCCTAAACGTTAAGACCAAGTTTGGAGGCTATATCAAAATGTTTAAGGAAAATCAACTTTAAAGTAATTTAAAATTCATCATTTAGAAAACACCGAACCGATCAAATCAATGTGAAAATCTGAGTTTACAAACCATAGTTCGAAATAAAACATGCATTAACTCAAGTCTAAACAAACAGTAAAATATCTAATAAAGAGAGATGATCGGGCTCCCAATACGTTGAGCCTCCTAAGTTTGTGGGTTACCTACAACGTAATTCAAAAACAAAATGAGTTTAATACTCAATGTGTGTAATTGATATATAGGCAAACAATAATATAGACATAACAATAGTTGCCCAAATTCAGATACAGAATCAAAAATAGATGATATCGTAACAATTCAGATAAGATATAAAATAGATTAGATACAAATGCAGTTTTTTACCCCCATCTACTATACACCATCTCCGACCATCCCAATACACTATATAGGGTATCAAGTACCCATCCAACCCTACACACCAATTACTGTCAGGGTGACACAATCTAGAATAACCATAAACTAGCTGCCAGATTAGTATGTGATAAATCCCTAGAATCAGATACCGAGTTGTGGCTTAGACACTCAATTTAGCAGATCATTAAACTACCAGTACTTTCCTTTTTATACCATTCCCGCCTAATATAGATGCAGATTACAGATATCATATATCAGGAATGTAAGTATAGTTATTCAATTACAATTCATAATCAGATAATATAAATTATTATCATTTAACGATTATCCTATCAATTATACGTATAGAATATCGATTATTCATCCTCAGAATATTGGTTATCACATTATACAGTCTAATTCAAATCATACAAACCCTACGAAAGACCTACGTTCGATTCGAACAACGCTTACGGCCTTAGAAAAAAATTTAAGATTTTGTTCCACATGCCTATGTGGGTTCACACGGCTTAGGTGTCTGGCCTGTGTGGTCCACACGGCCTAGCACACAGCCACGTGGCTCAAAATAATGAGTTACATAGACTGACACATGGCCAAGCACATGTCCATGTGTCTCACAACCCTCACACGACCTGGACACACTCCCGTGTCCCTTGCTCGTGTGACCTAAAATACAAATAGTGAGTTACATAGCTTGGACACACGCTCGTGTCCCTAGATCATGAGCGTACAATTCAAAAGCAGTGAGTTACACAGCCTACCACACGATCGTGTGTCATCGAAAGCCATGTTTACTGGTGTTCGTAATTCATAGAAAATTAGGTTTTCGTTACACACCTGACGTAGTATCGATGTAGAAGTAACGCAGAAGAATCTAAAACCTAAAAACAAAAATTAATTGACTAATTAAACAACCAAATCAAACTCAAAATGCTAAAATTAGCACTAAAAACCAATGTACGTTGAAAACTTCGACGCAACTATCCAAAGCAGGATTTTTGTTTATCGACAAGCAAACAACAACAATTCGAACCTAAACTCGTAGAGAAGTATTATTCTTAAAGCCTTTGCCTAGCAGAAGGCCCATTTGAACCGTTAACCAAAATTTCACAACAATTGGCAAGAATATCTAACTTTAACAAAACAAACGAAGTCTAGCGAAAATAGACAGAAAATAACAACAACACTTACGCAATATCCTAGCAACCAACGAAACAAACCGCAGAACGCCCAATTAAACTCGATAGCAAACTTACAGAAGCAATCAAAGTAGAAGGAAAAATAAATAAGGAAAGAAGAGAAAAATAAAAAGAAAAAAACAATAGGGAAGAAGAACTGTACAGGAAAAAGAGGAACAAAAAAAATAAAAAGTAAGTTTTAAACAAAACAATTATTTAAATAAATAAATAACTAATTTATTACTAAGTGACAAATATTTCCTTAACGCATGTGCAAATACTCGAACACAAGACCAGAAGATATATAAAAGCTTAACCATCGAACAATCAGGTCCATTCTTAACATAGATTTACACAGGAATAAACTTAAGTCCAACATTCACAGATAAGGGTCAAATCAAACAAAATAACAAAATTCCCAAAAGTGAGATTTGAACCCCTAACCTCTAACACACAAGAAGAACACTTAGCCACAAATACAGAGATTTAATTAACAACAAATTTTATCAAACAATTGTTCAAAATTTGGGCCGTTACACAGAAAAAATCAAATTCCATTATGATACAACTATACTCGTGTATAAATACTATTTTTTGGGTAACAAAATTCCATTGATTGCATGGGGTATTATCAAAGGATTGTACCATGTCAGCTTGCAAGAAAGGACCTACGACTATGAGAGATTTCAGGCACTTTGTTATCCATGCTCACATGCAATTGTTGCATGTGATTTTGATTATTGGGTTTGCATAAAGTTTGTTGATGATGTTTGTGATCCAAACATATTAGTGGCATTGCCATTTTTAAATCTGTAAAAAAAATTCAAATAAAATATATTACTATACAAATATTTGACAAAGTAATAAATTAATAATATTAAATAATATTAAAATATCAATATAATTATAACAAAATTTATAATTTTTTTAACATATCATTTACTTTACTATAACAAAATAATAGTTGCAAGCAACCTAAAATTAGATTAATCTAATATTAAAACTACATAACACTTGAAAATAAATAATTTAGCTTAAATTACTTGATAAAGTTTTGGTGGAGAAAATTGAACCAAGACAAAATATTTGAGAGAAAAAAAAAACTTTCAAGTTTATTTAGAAAATAATATAAATGATTGAAGGAAATATAATTTATAAAAGAATGAAATTGGGAGAATTAACTTAGATTATAAATGATTGAAGGAAATATAATTTATAAAAGAATGAAATTGGGAGAATTAACTTAGATTACTGGTTTGTAAAGAATGAGAGAAGGGTTATGGTATATGTGAAAAAAAAATAAAAAAAAATAAAGAACACACAGATTTTTACGTGAAAACCCTTTTGGGAAAAAATCACGGGCAGAGGAGAAGAAAATTCACTATGTCGAATTCGAATAATTACAAGAGGAATAGACTTTTTCTATTTATAGGCTTGTAAAGCCATATTCTAGTAAGACTGAAATACCTTATTCTAATCAATATCAAATAGATGAAATTTAATAATGTTTAAAAAATCTTATTCTAAAATAAAATAAAAGAAGTGTAATTCTATATGGATTTTTCTTTTATTTTATTTTACCACTATATTTTATTTAAATAAGGATTCGGGTCACTTAATTCTAACAGTATATATAATTGGTAATGTACTTCTTCTTTTCGTTGAGTCATATTTGTTGAGTCGGATGTTAACGTAGCAAAAACGTACCCTATAAAATTTGTTTATACTAAAATGTATTTTAAAAAATCACATTTTCTACTATGATATTTGACTCGACAAATATAATTTATTTTTCTAATTCATCCAATAACCAACTTATTTTTTAAAAAGAATTTCATTAAAATCAACCTTTTTTTCACTATTTTTTTCTTAAAACACATCATAAATAACGCAAACACATTTGTAGGGGTCCATGCCGGACGAGATAAAAAAAGGAAATTCCTAAAGTTTTAAAAGGTTATTTGGTGGGCAAAATCTTTCAAATTATTATGTTATTATTTAATTAAAATAGTACGAGGGCTCCACTTCCTATAATTATACCTGCTTAAAGCGTGGTGGGAAATGTGAAATCATATATATTACCTATTTTAATATAATATTAAATATTTTTGTATATTCATATAAATTTGATCTTATTCAACTGAATCTTAGCAATAATATAATATTTTAATATTATTGATAGAGTTTACAACTAGTAAGAAGTATAAAGGAGAGAAGAGTGGTTGTTATGAAGATCGGTTCACCCAGTTAGAATGGAGAATTAGAGGTTATGAAGTGTGGAGGTAAAAAAAACATAAAGACTGAGTGTTGAAAGAATGTTGACAGAGTGTAGGCATATATTTTTAACAGAGTGTAGGTATTTATAAATGAAGATCTCGTGCAAGATAATGTTAACGTGTTGGACTTACCATTTGGCCATCATTATGGAGCGCTTGAGGGAAGTCTTAGATGAGGTGAAAATGTTTGTGACAGGATAGATATTATCATTCATTTTGAGTTGATGGAAGAAAGCAGTTGAGCTCACGTGATGCTTGGCGATCAATAGCTTAATGTTCCCAATGAAGATTAGGCCATTCGTAGCCTGGGTGACCATCCCGAAAGGATGAGCTCACAAGTAAGCTCTCAACATGTTAGTGACAGACTTACTACTAAAGACTTTTTTTAACTTACCATGTGTCTTAACACAAATGAAATATAACAAATACCAGTTTCACCTTTTTAGTAAAAAATAAACAATATTTTATTACCAACCATATAAGTGGTGGTTAAGGTGTCTTGTTTAACAATTTAAATCCTTATTTGTAAGTGATTTGAATCAAAATATTTTATTAAATCAAAATATTTTTAGCAACAATGATGCTTAGTAGGAAGATTATATGTATATATGTGTATGTACTTGTATCAATAATATGAGGTTTAATAGTTTTAAAATATTACATTCATGTGTAAATTTTTAATTTAAATTTATTTTGATTTAATTTTCGAATTATGTGAATTTTATGTGACTTTATTTCTAAGTACAAAAATTATCTCTATTATTAATATAATAATAATTTATAATTATTAGTTGTTGTGATAATTATTATTTATACTTGCAAAAAAATTAAAATATATGTAGACGTTTTTCTTTTTCTTTTGAAAGTCCTTTGATTGACGTTTTAGTTGGAGAAAAATCGTAGGTTTGATGTAAAAGCAAATATTAAAATATTTTTGGAGGATTAAATGTCAAAAAAGAAATATATATTCCCGACATGGTGGTGAATTTGGTTGAAATTTAAACAATATAATTACATTATTGGTCCATCAGCATTATTGAAAGTTACTAATTCAATTGATTTGAAATGGTATAATAATTTATTTCTTCTTTTAATTTTTTAAAAAATAATTTTCTATTTATTTTTTTAATTTTTTTAATTTGTGTTATTTATCAAATCACTTCAAGAATGAATGGTAAGGTTAATGTTTGTTAACTTTATTGAAAGTAATATGTGGATGTCATGTCAGTAATTAATTATTTTTAATTTTAAAAAATTTAAAAAAATTTAAAAATAAAAAAACTATAAAAATACTTTCAATGTTTTTAATTAATTGTTGACGTAGATTATCACATGGATGTAACATCAATAAAATTAACAAATATTAATTTTTTTCATTCATTTTGGGGTGATTCGTTATGGCCAAATCTAGAATGTTACGTTAATACATTGAAATTTTGGTTATTTATTTTCTCAAAATGTGTCTTATTATGAATTCAAAAATCAAAGATTTATAAAAACTCACCATGACTTCTTTGTAGGAAAATTTTTCATTCTTAAGATGTTTAAGTGAAATTATTAATTGTTTGCTTACAAAAACCAATTTTATAAAATCATAGCGCTTAAAACACTTGCTTTGTAAAACTTTTAATTTTTGTAGTGGAAAATTTCTTAGCTTGTTAAATTTTGAAAACCAAGCATTAGTTTTTAATTGACGGAAATCATGCAAAAATCATTAACTAAATAACAAAAACCACCACAAAATCGAAACCAAAATTAAATCCGAAAATTTGTCCAAAAATCAAAAGTCCAGAAAATTTAATTATTAATAACTCAAACCATCTTATGCGAGAAAACCAAACTGAGTTCCCAAATGTCAAGCAATTCTAATTCTGTCGATTACCTAAAATGGTAAAATGAAAAGGGGTGAGCTATAAAGCTCAATGTGCAACTCAGCCTAATTGCAAACAAGAAGAAGAAGAAGAAGAAGAAGAAGAAGAAGATAACAGATAGTCAAACAAACATCAATAACTGAACAGTCATGGATGACATGGCATGTTATCCAACGCAACATAGCAAACAGATCAGATAACACAAAGAAATTTCATAATGTTCAATTGACCGAAAATGAGAATGCATGATTATATCAATGCATTATTTTTCAGAAAAACACAATGTATATTTTTCAAAAAACATTCCTACCCAACTGTGCTACACATGAAATAGAGTTCCTTAGAACTCGTCCATCCAAAACACACCAACATATAGTTGTGGCACAATGCCACTAGAGTCGCAGATCAATTGCCAGAACATATATAGGTGGTTGTGCCACCATAATTGTAATCAAGCTATCGAACAGATATGAGTGGTTAAACTACAAGATAGTGTAGATCTTTAAACTACCAGAACTTTCTCCTTGCCATATTATCTCAACTCCATGCAATGTGACATGACATGCATATACAGAATTAGAATAGTAAAATTGTTGAACATGCAATTTTATATTTAACAGAAACCAATAGGTATGAAATTTCATGCTTTGCAAAACATATATGTCAGATTTCAATAATAATAAATCACTTTAATCAGAATAGCCACAATGTCACATGCCATGAGAATCGGAACAAAACATAAATCATCAATAAAAGCATATAATTAGCTAATCAAAAACACGCTAACGGTGCTCAAAATTTTACATATTAGAACCAAATTTTATAAGGCGGCATACCTCCCGAATTTATGCAATCATATTAGAACAACAATTTTCATTTAACAAACATCATACATATCACTTAACAAAACCTATGATAACACTGACCTCAAACCACACTTCAAAATAGGGCCCTAATTGAATTTTTTAAAAATTAGGCCCACACAACCTAACTGGCCCAGCCTGTGTGGCCTACATGACCTGGCATACAACTTAGAAGATGCCCGTATGGCCCATACAGCCTACCTAAACCAGCCCATGTGGCCCACACGGCCTGACACACGACTGTGTGGCTCACACGGTCTAGCACACTATCGTGTGGCGTCGACAGTGGATTTTTCAACTTTACGTCATTCATTATTTTTACGAGATCGAGTCATACACCTAGTCGATTATGGAAAATAATGATACAGCACACTTCCAGACCCTAAAACCAGTGTCCAAAACAAACCAATTAGCATAGATACATCAAAATCCAATCAATTTACTAGGCCACAAGTGATAAACATTTGGCCCTAACACCAAACATCAGCCTCTACAAGGAAGTCGGATACTTACCCAAAGATGCAATTGCTTATAACTCAATTCGCCAACAAAGTGCTTAACTCAAAAACTCCACCTAGTAAAAATACAAAATAATTAGACCACCCGATTGGCCAATTAATCAAAATCATCTATCACCCTAGGAGAAAACACCAAAACAAAATTTCTAAATGGAATACATGGAACTTACCAAACGATAAATCGACGGCATTGAAATGTCACAATAGCAAGGGACAACCAAACAAACACTAGGTTTAACAACACTTAGAATAGCATGAATGTAATTAAAAGTAAGAGGGAATTAGCAGAGAAAAGGAACAACGACAAAAGAGATTTTTTTCCCAGCACTCAATATAGCAAAATGGAAAAATATGTGCATGGGAGAAGTGGAGAAAGAATAGGAACGATAGAATAAGGGAAGTGGAAAAGAGAAAATTGTAAAAAATATTATCTTTCCATTCTCTCAAACTTCTCCCTTGATATCATTAAATCAGATTGTTTTGAATTCAAATCTGACTTAAACAATGAGCATGGACAACACATTGCACATCAAGAGAAGCAAAAATAATTTCTTTTTTGTACACTAGAGGATTTGAACACAAAACTAATAGATGTATTAAAGCCTTATTAACAAATTGACAAGAATAAAAGATAACCCTTACGAGCCAAGTAAGATATAAGTTTAAAAATTAATAGAAAAATTTCAGAGGGAAAGGAATTGAACACAAAACCTCAAGCACAACCAAACACTTAACCACTAAACTAGTTCAATTCACTTAACATAAATCCTACAACATATCCCAAAAACAAGACATGACCATTCTCAACTCACTAACCCAATTTCTACTAACTTAGTTTTTGGGATGTGATAGATTTGACAAATAATGTAATTTAATGGCTAAAAGAGGCGAAAAATTAAATAGTGGACTAAAATAACTTTTCTTTTTTGAAAATTTGGAAGGCCAAATAAGTCATTATGCCATTTAAAATATATAATTTTATTTAATTGGCATATAAATTTAGTTATCAATGTGTACATTTTTATCAATTTGTTCCATTATCTTTTTTAACTAAATTTGGTTCTCAACCTTTAAAAAAAAGTTAAATTTAACCATCAACCTTTCAAAAAGAGTTGGATTATTGCTTTTCAATAGAAATAACGACAAAAACTGTTAAGTTTTTAAACATAACAACCTACATGGCAACCCACATGTACTTTATGTTTTTTATTTTATTTTTGTGAATACTTTTATAATTTTTAAATTATTTATTTATGTGACATATAAGATAAATAATATCCTGTCAACATGAAATACATGTGAACTATTACACGGATTGTCATGCTAACATCGTTAAAAAAATGTTTTAGTAAGCATTTCCATTAAAAAAACAATTTAACTCTTTTAGAAAGGTTAATAGTGTAACGCCCTGAATAATTTATTTCTATTTTTGTAAAAGCTTAACATAATTGTATATTTACTTTAGTGGTTAAGTGTTTTAAGTGTGTATATGAGGTCTTGGGTTCAAGTCTCACACTTGTTAATTTTGTTATTTTTTGATCCAAGCCTTACCCTTGTTGAATGGGCTTTTGTAAAATTATCTATAAAAATATATCAGAATGAGCTTGCTGGTTCGAGTGGTAAAGGAATTGGTGTGTTGAAGGTCTTGTGTTTGAATCCTTGCGTGAGCAAGTGATAATTTTTTTTTCAATCAATTGTTAGAGGTTCGATGGAGTTAGGAGTTTGAGGTCGTTGGAGGATGAGATTTAGTGGGATAGTTGTTGATAATTTTATTTTATTTTTTTCCTTCTCTCTCTTGTTCCTCCTTCCTGACGTTTCCATGTTTTTTTTCCCATTGAAATTTTTCTTCTTCCAATCATAGTGTTGTGGGTTGTTTTATGGTGTTGTGGGAGTTCCCTTTTGTACCTTAGCTTCTATTTGATGATTCGAGTTAATCTGATAAATCGTTTTGGTAGGTGTTCTTCCAGGAAATCGAGACCCTTCGGTGGTTTAGTGAAATTTCATGGTTGTTGTTGTAAAGGGTAAATTTTTGAATCATTTAATAGTAGTTGCTGCTGTGTTTTCGAGTTGTGGCCAAGAGATGTCTCATTTGATTTAGAGGATTTAAGTAATCGTGGGTGTTTTTGTTGTCATTAATAGGTGTTGCTAGCTTCGGGAGTGCTTTTGCATTGAAATCGTACTAGGTGTGTACCTGAAACGCAGAAAATCAAACTTTGGAGAAAGCCGAAAAACTGTTCTATCGATGCCACACGGGCGTGTAGTCACCTGCGTGGTTGGCCGCGTGCCAAGACACGGCCTTGTGGTCGACAAAGGCATGATGTGAGTGTAGCCGTGTGGGCTACATGGGCTAGGGCAAGTTGGGTGTGGGGGCCTACACAGGGTATGCCACACGGGCGTGTGGGTATTGGGCTAGGCTGTGTGGGCCACACGGGTAGGCCAATCTGGGCGTGTGGGCCCATAATTCTGAAATCTTCCCTAGGGTCGTTCCGATCAATTGTAGGTCTATCGTAGGGCCAATAAAGGCTAACCAAACCCTATATCGTATGTTATGATATTTTGATAGATTGATTTAAGTAGGATACTAAATGTATGCATGTTATATGTATATAAGCATGTTGAGCATGTCAAATCTGTTATTTCTGTATATGTTTTGGGGTGGGATTTGCATATGAGAATGAAGTGTTTTGTATGGCGATCATCGCTTATCATCTGGCATCTTGGTTGCACATTATCTTTTATGTGTCGCATCGACACTATATGGTATGTAGGGATGGGTGGGTGTTTTGAACCCTACATGGAGTGATGGAATGGACGGAGATGGTGTGCAGATGATGGGGGTAGGACTCACTGTATCTGTTCTGTATATTCGTATATCTGTATCTGAAAAAAGACTTAAGTCCGAATCTATATCTAACTGTATGTGAGATTACTGTATGTATTCTATGTCTATTTCTGTTGGGTTACACACTGAGTTTACGAAACTCACATTCGTTTGTCTGTTCCGTACAGGTAATTCACAGATTTAGACTGGTTGGTACGACGGAGGCTCTGCGGTGACCACATGGTTGAGAACTGTTTTTACTTAGTAATTTTACGATTTTAGTCATAATTCTGGTGTTATTCGAGAGTTTGTAATTTTTGGGACTCTTCGGACTGGTGGTTTTATTTTGGTTTTTGGATGCGTTTTTAACTCTTTCATTGCATTTCATTGACGGAAAACACAGTTTTACAAAAACAATGGCTTTTCTGAAAACATGAACTGGATTTCTAAATTTTAACGGTTTTAAAACTTCCGCTATAAATTATGTTTTGACAATTAAATGAATTAAAAAATACTTTCGAGAATAGTTTTATACGAATATGAATAATGAATCTTGAACGATTTGACAAGACAACCCTGTTTTCAAAATCCTACCTCGTGACATCTCTGGATTTGATCATAACGTCTACGTCGGGTTTGGGGTATTACAAATAGTCAAATTTAACTTCAAAATAATAAAAATCAAATTGAAAAAAGATGTGAATATTGATAATTAAATTTGACATTACAAACATGATGTATTAAATTTTTTTATTACAGATTGTAATCGCATTTCAATGATTACGTATTTATACAGATTTTAATATATCAATAATTAATGTTATATAAATTTTAATAATTTTATGTCATATTGGTGTTATATATTTTGTCAATTATCAAATTAAACATAAAAAAAAGTTTTGGTATAGTTGATAAAAATTGAGTTCTTGAATCTTTAATATTCGAGTTTAAGTCCCAACATGTTATATCTAATTTGTGTTTTATAATATTTAATTCTATTTATAGTAATTTAGAGGAAATTTCTGTATCATTATCAGTCGATTTTCCTCTCAGAAAAATTTGACGAATTAGATGTATATAAATATTATTTTAACAAAGATTCTTGATTAATTATGCAAAAACAATCTTTGTAATCTAAGTCATTTTCAATAATAATTGAGAGGCATTGTTTCACTGCAATTATTGGTATCACACTCATATGATGAAATTGACATCACCATGAAACAAGGAGTTTGTCAATTGAAATTTTACTTATGGGTTTAGGTTAAAATTATTCAACCTACAATTTTTTTATATTTGTGACAATGGAATCAAAGTTGTAGACCTAAGTTTGGAATAATAACCAAATTTATTTGTTTAATATTTTCTTCAAATTGTATTAATTCTGATCATATTTACTTTTTTTTTATATAATATTTAAAACTACCTAAAGTCCCTTTCTAACCCATAAATAGGAAGATAATGTGCGCATTTCAAAGCACTCGAACTCACGTCTTCTTACATTCTTAATAATACTCATGCCAATCGAATTAAAACTAAATTATTTTATTATTTAAAATACTTTTAAGCTTTATAATTTCTTTATATAAAAATATATTTTATTGATTAAATAAAAAATCCAGAATTAAAATAAGATATCTCAAACCCAGCTCGAATATATATTTGCAGTATGTGATACCTTTAATCATTAAGCTTTGTAATGATTAGTTTCATTACCAAGGAAAAAATATTACTTGATACTAAAGTTGGTTTTTACCCATACATGAAATAAATAAAATATTTAACAATACAGATGAAATTCCCAGTTATTTAGTAAAATATACGATTTGTTATTGTGTATGAGTTGAAGCCGGGGGCCTAAAAATCCCTACTTCAGGGATCATTTATGTTATTATTTTTCAAATTTAATAAAATTTCAGGGATCATTTATGATATTATTCCTTTTTTTATTTGAGCATGAAAAACAAGGGGGGATTCAATGGAATAACATCATGAATTATCTTTGAAGATTTATTAAATTTTCAATCTAGTCTATTCACTTCAAAATTATATTGAAAAATATTATGTTTCATTTTTAAAAAAATTAAAAATATATATTATATAAAATGTCGGTTTTTTATTATTTTAAAAAAAGGAGAGTATTTCATATTTTTAAAGCAATAAAAAATTTATCTGGAGTTGATAATTTTATAATTTTTTATTATTGAAAAAAATAAATATTAAAACCACATTGCAGATTTGAAATAATTCTTCTAAAAAAAAGTATTTTATAAGTTTCATCTTAAAATTGTATTTCTTTTAATAACCAAATCTTAAATTTCCATATTTTAAGAATAATTATATTTTAAATTTAAATTAAAAATATAGTTTAATATTTTTTTTAAACAATAGCATACTATTTTTAAATATAATTGAAGGGAGTATGTCGAAACCATTTTCAAATCGAGTTTTGGAAAATGGGAATCGATTTTAAAAAACGAAAACGGGAGTTGCCACCATTTTTTTTAGGTGTGATTGGATCACCTTTAAAACATTTTGTTTTAAAATCATTAGTTTTGGTCCACGAAATAAAAGAACGGGTTCGCGTGTCAGTTACGTATGAGGAAGGATTAGCACCCTCGTAACGCCCAAAAATTGATACCTAATTGATTATCAAATGTCTTTAATGTCGGAAATTTAAAAAATTTTAAGATGTAATCCTCTTTAAAATACTTTGATTTTGAAAATTTTGGGTTCACTCGAATCAAAACATTGACACTAAGTTAACCATTTGGAAATCCCTATCTCAAAACGACAAATCGCCACATCCAATAAGTTAGGACACAACGCTTTGAAATTCCAAGACAGTTGCTCGTATTTTGAAAATCTTAAAAACTTAGAATGGTACTTGACTATTCGAACTTAACGAGAAAAGTCGCAACCCAGTAAGTTAGGGCACTACTTTTTCAAAATTTCCAAACACCAAGCATTGCCTTTATATTTTTTTTGAAAATTTTGGAGCCTTGTCTTTTTAAAGATGATGCGTGGGAAATTGTATTGCATTATAAATCATACATAGTAACATATTATTGTAGTAGGTAAATAATACGTGCACTTAAACAAAATGATGGCAATGATATAAAGAACGTGCATTAGCAAATATTAATAATATGCATACAAAGATATATATAGCATGTATTGAGAATGAATAAACAAAATATACAAACATACAAGGTAATAATTAAATAATGCATAATATATAAGAAAGCAATAATTAAATAATATATGACATGCAAATAAAAATATAATATCAATATACATGTTCACAAAATATAATATATAATAATTATAAAAATAATATTTAATACACCCATGACACATACAATATAAAAATATATAACAGAACTAATAAAAATAAAATTAATAATTGTTAACAAAATATACACATAATTAAAATGTGATATTAATAATTTTAAAATAGTATTTAATATAATATGAAATATATAATAACAAAAATAGAATAATATTTAATAGTTAGATATGTATATAATAGTTAATAGTTAAACAAATAATATCAGTTTAAAATGAAATAATACATAAACAAATAATTAATAGTTAGATATGTATACAATATGTGTTAAAAATATATTTTAATAATGATAATTTACAAATTTTAAATAATATATGATATAAACATAAATAATATAATGGGTAATATATGAGATACATAACATATATAAAAAAAGGTAATATAGAATAAAAAATAAATCATAATAAATGTTATATAATAAAATATATAGGAAATAAGAAATATAACATAAAACAATGAAAGTTTATATGTAAAAATGACATGTATAAATAATTAGTAAATATATAATATATGTGAAAATATAATAATAAAAAAATTGATGTAAAATAATAATATTTTGAGGAAAATAAAAAATAATAATAATACATATAATAATACTTGTAATAAAATAATTTTAATGTGTAATATAAAAGTAAGGTTGAAATAAAACAAATAACAATATATAAATATATATATAGAATAAAAAAATATAGGACTAAATTTAAAGTCCAGTCAAATTACGGGGCGAATTTAAAAGAACTAAAACTGAATTATGGCCCTATTTAAAACGCGCGCAAAATCAAAGGGACTCACTGGGCAAATTGCCCTATCCCCAAAACGGCGACGTTTTCCAGAATATAATTTAATAGCCATCGGGACTAAATTAAAACTAAAATAAAATATTGGGCCAAATCATAAATAAAATAAAGTTTGATTGTAAATACAAAAAGGGACAGAAGGATCAATTGGGTAATTAACCCAATTCTCAAAAATGTGCGGATCCTCCCCGGGTAATATGGTCAACGCGCGGATCCTGGGGGCCTAAAACGTCGACGTTTCACAAGGGCTATATAAACCAAAGTTTTAGCCCGAAAATCATTTTAGACCGGGTTTTTTTAAAAAACACTTAAAATTCTCTCTGAAATGAGAGGAGAGAGAGTGTGTTTGGCTCCGGCCTCCGTCGAGCCAAGCCTTGGTCCTCGGCCTCACGCGCCCACGCGCCGTCACCAACTCCTCCCCGTACGGTGGTCGGAGGTCTAAACCTCGATTTTTTAACGCAAATAAAGGTTCGACCTTTTCCTTTTTCATTATTTACAGTTACATGTATGTATATGTGTTAAAAAACTTCACCTTTGTATACTTAATCGATTGAGATGCTTGCTGTGTATATATGTGCGAGAACAAATCTTTTTGTTGAATCTCTAGTTTTATCGATTCTCTCTGTATTTTCAGAACGTAAGTACCTTTTACAAGTGAAAAGAAAGGCTTTATAGCCTTGGTCCCTTACATATTCGGGGAAAGAAATTTAAGATTTCTTTCTATTTTGTGTCTTCTGTATCTTTGATTGATGCGCTGTGATTTTCTTGTCATTTTCTGCTCTGTTTTTTCGCGTATCTGCTGTTTGTTTCATTTTCTTGCAGGCAATCGAGCAAGGGATCCGGCAATGACCTTGCTGCGCGCTGATCATGGAGGTCGAATCACGGCGCTGATGGAGGGTTACTGAAACGTCATAAGAGACGAGCAGACGCGTCCGTTGAAATTGCTTCTGGAAGCTTCTATTTGCGGCGCGAGGAGAAAGGCAGAAACCCTAGGGTTTCCTGCCTTGGTGTAACAACCTGGGCCAATTGGGCTTTTTGAATTTGGGCTAGCTAGTTTAATTGGGTCACGGGTGTTTGTGGTCTGGCTTAGTGTATCTGGGTAGGATGTAAACGGGTTTAGCTGAATTGTTTTGGTTTTGGGCCCATGATTTGGGCTTTGTAACCTGGACTGTTTAAATAAACAAACAAACATTTATTTATTCATTTCTGTATTTTGGTTTTGGTATTAAGGCCCGGACGAATTTTGGCTCTTACGGAGTATATCAAAAAATTGATAAATTTTAAGGACTATACTGAAGATTTGATAAAACTGTAGGGATCATTTATGCTATTGTGACATTTGTTTTATACGACCATTGACGAAATACACAACCTCCAGCATACGATTTTGAGGTGAAAACTGTGTCCTCTTGACTTTGACTTCAATCCGTACATTGTAGCGAAACAAATAAATATATAAAACTTTAATATACTAACATGTGCAGTAACCTGTAAGGTAAAATTATATTTTAAACCCCTAAAATTATTAAAATTATAAAATTATATTTTAATTTTTATAAAAATATATAGTTTAATTTTACTTTTCAAAAATATTTTCTCGTTTTACCCCTAAATATATGATAATTTATATAATATAAATTATTGACCCAGGATAATTTATAAATATATATATATTTTTTAAGAAAAAAAGCAACAAAGGTACGTTATTTTTGACTTTTCAAAGAAATATGTGAAGCAATGTGAAGCATATTTTCTTCAAAAACAGAAATAGTAAAAGTCATGAGCTGAAAAGAATAAATGCAGCTTTATATCAAATAAATTTCTGTAAAGTATGTTTGAAATTATTGCCAATGTTGATTGATTTGCTTTACTATTCAACTGAAACTAAAATTTGTTAATGTTTATATTTTAGTATAAATTATTATTTATTTTTTAATAATTTTATTATAAATTTTGATAATATCTGTTATTATTTATATAATATTTAGAATTATCCAGAATTTCTCTTAATTTATAAATTGGAAGATAATCAAATTTAAATTCTCCTATATTAATAATAATGTTCATGTCAATTGAACTAAGACTCAATCGGTAACTCTCTATTTATTTTTAAAATTTCTTTAATTAAGTATAAATTATTGGTATTACATTTTCACTTTAAAATACATTAATTTGAAGAAAAAAACATAATTTTTTAGATATTTTTTAATTGCCCTTTTATAGAAATAAAGATAGTGAAATTGAAATTTTAAACTTATTAAATACCATTTAAAAAAATAATTTCCTAAATTTGTTGGATTAAAATAATTTTAACTAGTTTTAGTACTTTCTTTTCTCAATTATATTTAAAATAATTCTCTTAAAAATTCTTGATTTTGGATGGTTGAAATTATTCATAGTCTTTTTTAATTTTTAAATAAAAAAATAAATACATTTTAGCGCACTAAAATTTATATTCTTTTACATTAATAACAATATTAATATCATTTAAGTTAATATTCAATCAATATAAAATTACATTGTTGAAATTTAATTAAAGGGTCTTGAAAAAATAAAATTAATAAAATTGGTCTGATTTATTATTACTGTAGCAAAGGGAGGAAGCAAAATCATTAGTCTTTGGTGATTGACAAGATAGTAGTACTACGTAGAATCCCACAACAACTTTGCTTCTTTTAGAGATCAATTAAACAGCTTTTAGGTGCATTTAATTACGTTTTCCATATAAAGCATTTTCACCCACACAAACTCCAATAATCCATTGACCATTTAAAGTGTCATAAACATAGTCTTTGTTTAGGTAGACAAGACTGTTTTTCACCGTAGTAAAAATAATATTGTCTTACTCTTACCTAAAAGTAATTAAAGTTAAATTCCTAATATTCTAGTTTTGTCAAACTTTTCATACAATTTTTTATCATCATTTATGTTGTTGTCAAATTTTTAAATTCTATAATAACATATATTTAAATCGATCAAATTTTATTTTAATATTATTATCAATATAAAATATTTTTATGTACTATTAATTATTAAATGCATAGAATATTTTATTTTATTATTTACATGAAAGAGATTAAGAACAATGAGATTTTTTATTGTTGATATAGCAATTTATCCTCTTATCAATGATGAACTAAAGAAAAAAGAAATAATAAAAGGGAAGAATGACAAGGTACAAATAACACATAAAATAATGAAATAAAGCTTGATTAATTATAACTAAAAATAAAAATACAAAAAAACTATGGTTTATAATGATGATATAATCATTACATTATTGATTTGTAATGATATTATGAAGTTATTATTTTGATATTTCCCCCCAAAAAAAGACTATTTTTATTGGCAAATTATTTTTTTGGTAAATTAAAAAATACAAAATAAATAAAGCTATGGTAATATTTTTCTCAACTTTGTTTTCAATCTTTGTTGTGGAACTGAGTTGCTAATTGGATTTGGTCCTGAGTGAACTTCATGCAATACTTTCCTTTGAAACTTATGAGCATCATCTTCAACTCCAACAAATGACTGCATTTTTAGAACAATCAACAAAAATCATCATTAACAAGGTTCAGCAAAGATTATATAAATTTGCTTCACTTATCATATTTTTGTAAAAAAAAAGAAAAAAAAAAGAAAACTAGAAGAAGATTTATCTTACTACATGCTGGTAATCATAAATATCCGTAGATGATTCTTTAGCTTCCTCGGTCCCAAAATCTGGAAACATAAACCATTCCAAGTTAATAAACTTATGAACTATATATATATACGAATAGAGAGAGAGAGGGAGAGGGACGTACCTTGAAGTTTTGAAATGGACAACGCAGAGTGATGAAAGAGAGAGGAGAGAAGTAAAATAAGAAGAAAAGGGGATAAAAAATTCATAGCTTTAATGATTGTGTTGTGTCATGAGATTCAAGGAATTAAACTATAAGAGGGATTTTGCACATATATAAAAAAAGTGGTTATTAATATTTTAACACAAAAAAAGATGATGATGAAGAAGAGGAAGATGAAAGTGACATAGTTTTTGAAGGAAAATGAAGAAATAAAAAGTTTTGAGATTCTTCCTTAGCTAATGCCAACCCATCGTTGATGCAGCAAAAAAGTTGATATCAAGATAAACATGTATATCACCTTTCAATATTAGCCCCTCTTATTACTTTAAATTACTATCAATTATAATTTGGTGAAATATTTACTAGTCAGTGGAACCCAATGAGGTCCATTTCTTATTTCTTATAACAAATGTTCTAGAGTCGGATAAACTCAACCTTAAACAATTTTAATAGATTTTTTTATTGTCCAAAGTCCAAACATTTTTGCATGAATATGCATGTTTTCTTCAATTTTCTTTGGTGGTTAGATGTTGGTAGCAAAGTTGTCGCACTGAAATAAATTGCCGACATTTATAAGAGTTCATAAATGATGAAGCAATTATTAATATTTATTGGGTGTAAGAGTAAAATATTTTGTATTTTTATAGATAAAATTTAAGTTTAAATATTAGAGATGATATTATTAAGAGAGGTAGGCACGTTTCTTGAAAAGATTAATTTTCATGAATAGTAAAACTAGTGTTAGTGAAAGAAATTCAGTCCAAACCATGAAATTTTTTAGTTGACTAAAGTCATATTTATAATAAATTGGGTGAACTACATAAATGGTCACCTGATTTATCAAAATTTTTTAGTCCAAAACTGTTAAAATACTAACAGTCGACTAATGTGGCAGTTATTAGTGACATGAATTTTTTAACCTTTAAATAGATTAATATAACTTTCATGTCATTTTATAATTAAAATAAAAACCATTTTTAAACCCAAAGCTTATCATTTTGGGTTATTTAAAACCTTAAAATTTTGATACAGCTTCATCTTTTTTAATTGGTCTTCTATTATAGAGAAAGGGGCAAAGTTGAAGAGTAAAAGGCAAGCAGAAAGAATGAACGAAGAATGGCGGTTCCAAGAATGTTTCTAGTATGTTGTTGTGGATACCTAGTTGAATTGAAAACATTGTAGTCAAGTGATAATCCGAGGAGAGTGCTTTATGGGTGAAAAAAAAAACTATGGAAAAGGGTTGGGTTTTGGTCTGCAATTGTTACAAACTTCGAAAAAGAAAGAGGAATAGATTTCAGTATATCTATTGTTGTACAAGTGCTAGGTATTTATACTAGTACTTAGGAATTATACATGAAAACTAACTAGTCAAAATCCTAAGTTATAGCCTAATTTGCATGCTAAAATACAGATTTATATTAACACCCCCTAAAATTCAAGGTGGTGTTGTGGACCGTAGCTTGAGTTTGGAAACTAAGTCATGAAATATGATTAGAAGATGTGTCTTTATGAAAATATCTATGATCTGAGCTGATGAGTAGATAGAAGGAAGGTGTAGAGTGCCCTAAGTAACATGATGTCATACAAAATGACAGTCATTCTCTGTGTTTTGTACATTCATGAAACACACCATTATGAGCAATATGAATTGCATTGCGGTTATCCCAATGCAGGATAATAGCAGTAAGAGACAAATTCCCATATCTTCAAGTAGTCGGTGTAGCCGAAATAACTCCGAAATGACATCAGCAAGAGCATTATATTTGAATTCGGTGCTAGAACAAGCAACAAGAACTTGTTTCTTACTTCGCCAAGAAATGAGGGAATCACCTAGCTCGAGTTTTCTAGATTGGAACTTGAGCTTCAACAGTTGCAGGTTAGTTGGTTAGGGTTTGAGATTGTTAAGTTGCACCTTGTAATACATCAGATTTTGGGGTTAGAAGATTTAAAGTTTGAAGCAAAGGTTAGTGAGTAGGTCAAACAATTGAGATAGTTTCTGCGTTTTGATGTCAGAATGAGCCTGCTGGTTCGGTGGTTAGGTATGTATTAGTTTACCTCTAGGTTCTGGGTTTGAATCCTCATGGTTGTTTTGAGGATTTCTTTTTTGTTTCTTTTTATTTTATTTTATATTTGTTTTAAGTATTGAGTTATTTATTTATTTTTATTTTGATTATTCTTTTTGGACATAGGTCAAATTTCACATTCTCTTCTTCCTCTTTCACACGTTTTTTTTCTTAGATGTTCCTTGTCACTTTTGTTTTTTCATTTTCGTTTTTTGTCTGAAGAGAGATAATATTCGTGCGTTTTGATTAGTCACATTTTGAATCGGGTAGGTTTGTCTTTTGGATTGGAGATGGAGTTTCTTTAATTTCTTTTTGATTCGTAATTGAAACTCTTATAGTTCAATTTGTTTGTTAATTGAGGTTTCTGAATTGACTTGGTTGAGCGAGTTAAATGATTCTAGGTGCTATTATCTTGAATTTAGGTGTGTGTTTAGAGACCCATCCTTTTCGTTATCGAATTTCTGACTTGTTTTCATGAAATTTGACATCATTTGTGTGTTTTTGAAATTGACCAATTGAAGGGTCAATTAATATGGAATGGCTTGAAAATTATGTATGTTTTGATGTATTTCTGAGTTTTCGAGGGTGAGAAATCATCTTGACAGCAAATACGCGTTCTACAGTCAGTTTCGATGTGGTTTCGTGACCACACAGGTGGCCACCTAGGCGTGTGCCGAATATGGGCGGTTCACATGGTCGTGTGCTTTTGGGAATTAGGGTTTTTGAGCAAATTTTGGTGCCACATGACCGTGTGGCTGATTTTGGGAATTTTAGTCATTTTTCACATAGGCGTGTGTTCTGAACACATGACTGTGTCTCGTGGGTACACAAGCATGTAAGACTTCCACACGGACATGTCTGTCCTGCACCTTATTTTAGCCAATTTGGACAGATAGTTACACAGGCGGTTCATACGGTCATGTCTCCCGAACACACGGGCGTGTGTCATCTTCACACAGGTGTGTGACTCCTTCACATAGGCGTGTAGACCCCCATAAGGTTGAGACAGGCGGCCATGTGGCCTTGTTTCGTAAAACTTCATTCTGTGTAAGATTTTGAGTTGTTTGTGTTCCTGTGTGTTTCGACACTCGGCTAAGCCTTAGTAAGGGTAGTTGGGACTCTGTTTTGGCTTGGACTTATGAGTTATTTGTAATTATTGCACTAATTTAATGATTTTTTTAAGTGATGATACCTAGTAATTATGTTCCGTGATAACTGATTCTGAATCTGTCAATTGAATATGTGTACCTCTGATCCTGTTTGACTGATGCATGACTGTTTGTAAGTTGTGTACATTGTTTCTGTAAGTCTGTTATTGATTTGTTCGCATACATGCATTTGCATAAAATTTTGGGCTTGGTTGCGAAGAAAAGGAAGTTTGATTTGATTTAGCAGTTTTAACTACAACATATTTGTTCAGCAGTTTACCGTAATGTACTGTACATATACTAGCTTAGCTGCATATTGATACTTCAGTGGCTTAGTTCCTTATATGTTGTGTGTAGGGTTAGATGGCCTTTCAAGGTCCTATGTGGTGTGCAGGGTTGGTTGGGCTTGATATAGCTCATATGTGGTGTGCTGAGTGGTCGAAGTGGTGTCTGGTTGGTTGGGCAAGTTTTCTGATTACTACATAATTTACACTTCTGAGCCTATGTCTTTTGTTTGATTAATTAGCATCTTAATGAAATACTCTGATGAATCCATATTTGTTTAAGTATATGTGTGCTTGGAATGTCAATTTTTATGAGTTAGGTTTGTTAATGCTCAATTTGTCAGATTGTCGTTTAAGTTATCCGTATGTGTTTTGTAAGCATATGATTTGTTTTCTGAACCACCCGTTGGACTACCATCTTTTGTTTTTGTTTGTTTCGCACTAACATTGAGCTCGTATAGCTCACCCTTTAGTTCTCCTTTTGCAGGTACTTTCGTTTTCTGTAGTTGGACTTGGCATTCTGGAGGTCTCAACGGACAGTTTTGAATTGGTTAATTAAGTGATTCGATTTAAATTCTCAATTTCTTTTCAAATTGTTCTAGACTGTAAGTAATTATAAAAACTGTGGTATAAGTTTTTGTTTTGGGATTTTTCGTATATCTTATTTTGGACTGAATTTCAAAACTGCGGATTTATGTTCTCAAATATTTTAAACGTAACTTAAATTTTTTATTGAAATCTAAATGATTAAATGATTCAGTTTAAATTTAGCAAAATGTGTTCGTAATGAAATTTTAATAATTCATTTTGTGAAATAGTTTTCAGATCACTTCGGTGATCAATGTAACCTCCGGGATTCGGTCTAAACTTTTAGGCCGGGTTTCAGGGCATTACACACCTCTTTGGTGGCTTTTGGTTTCAAGTTGTTGATTTTTATGTCTTTATTTGCTTGAGGTTTCATTTTGATGATTTGCATCTCCTTCCTTCCTTTTTCTACCTCTTTTGTTAACCTACCCTTTTTTAAACATAATAGTAATCAATAAATCATTAAAAAACATTTATATAAGTTTAGAATTATCAAAATAAATTTTATTACCTTTTTGGATAATCTTTTGTTGCCACCCACTTCACATTTATAAGTCCTTACATGGTGGCCTACTTTGCAACATTTGGTGTAATTAAGTGGCACCTATTTCCTACTCAGTCTATTAAAAGTGCTACTGGAAGCACCTCTTGTTTCATTTGCTTCTTTTCTTCTATTTTTGGTGGGTCTATCAGGTAGCCTTCTTAATGGTTAATATAGTATTGGATCACATTGATTTTGAGGGCTCTATTGGTTTGAATCTTTGAGTAAATTAATCAAGTGTGAGTAAATCTTTAGTTGAGTGCTCTTTTTGTAGCATACATCTACATAAGTCTCTAGCCTCTTATTGCTCATTAGCATCACTCCTTCCACTAAAACAACTTATAAAAATATGGTCGCTTCAACATTTGGCTCTTCATGTGATTTTCTACTAGCACTCTTTCTACTAGAAAATTGAGATAAATCAACACTACATTTTTTTTCACTTACTCTTAAACTCTCATCATGAAACACCCTCTATCGTGCCTGGTCACCGAACCCAAATATTAGGATGCCACACTATTGTCTCACCATCAACATAACTAAAAAATCTCATCAACATGAAATTAACGACATATTATTAATCTTAAACATATTAAGAGTTCCTAAGTCATGAATACTCAAGCAGCTTTAAATTAAGCTAAATAAACATCAAACGAGCTTATTACACCTTTGCAACATGCATTTGAATCCCTCAGTGAATTTTAAAAACAAATCACATAGGTATCGATATTGAATCAAATGTATCAATAATTCTCTTAGATGGTACTGATACCACTCAGAAAATTGCTACCAAAAAATATTTTGTTTCTTGCTTAAAATTAAAACACAAGGATTTTATCAGTACATTTAAAAAAATGTTGATTTTATTACACCGAGTATTAATACTCTATCACACCCCAAAAATTAGGTTAGAAGAAATTGGAATTGTAAAATCATGTCAAGTGTGTTAATCTAGTTTAATGGATAGGTGTTGTGCTTGTGTGTGTGGTTCTGGGTTCGAATATTTCCTTTGAATTTTTTTTTATTTTTGTTTCAGCCCCTATATTTGAACGTTTAGATTATATATTAATTATTCTTAATTGATAACAAGAATGAGCTTGTTGGTTCAGTAGTAAGGCTTTAGCTCACCCTTTGGTCTTGTATTCAAATATTTATGTGAGCAAAATGAAAAATATTTTTGTTAAACTCTGGGGAAAATCTCATAGCATAACTAGTAAGATTTAGTGGGGATAAAGGATAGTTTTTCTGAAACTAATTATCCTAATTATTCTCCCCATAGTAATTTTTCTCTCTCTTTCCTTCATTTTGTTTCACATTTGTTTTTGTTCTGGTAAGTTTTCTTTTTAGTCCTTCCCCATCTCCCTATTTTTTATTTTTCTTCATGTTTTCTCTAGTACGTCTTTGCTATTTTCAATAGGTTCTTCTTGTCAATAATTCAGTTTGCTTTCTTTTGTTAGAATTGTGTGATAATTGGTATGAAAGTTTTGATAAAATTGATCTTTACTAAACTTTAGAGTGAAGGATGTGAGAATTGAACTCTCCAACAGAGTAATTTCTGTTTTGACATTATTTCAGAGAAGTGCTTGGACATCGCTTTAGTGACTGAAATTTTATCAATTAGATGCTATATTGAATTGATTTTTGATGTTTGAATCACTGTGAATTTATGTTGTTGTAGGTTTCGTGGGTTCCTGGTTGTATGATTAATCAAAATTAACATTAGGTGTATGATCTAACCTGAAAAACTCATAAGAAGTTCATAAAATCTGTGAAACAAGGCTGTTTTTTGAAACTGCCCAGTGACACATAGTCATGTGTGGCTTTGTAGCCCATGTGGGTAGATCGTGTGGACCATATGGGCTAGCTTTTTGGCCGTGTAAGTCTTTGGGCCAATTTTGAGGTCGAATTAAAGGCCGACTATGGACTCAGAATTTGGGTCCAAGGGCATTAGTAGGCCCAAAAAAGCGTAATTTTAGTAAAAAAAACATGGGTAAGTGTAGGAAGTATGCTAAATAAGTTTTGATAAGTATAATAATGCGATATAATCTGCTATAAGTAGGTACGTAAGTTAAGCATGACTATTTTGTAAATCTTATGTGCTATACATATTCTATTATCTGTTTTGATAAGCTATCTGATTTGACCATGTAATATGATATGTTATGATCTGTATAAGTTATGTGTAAATTATGTTTCGTATGATATCTGTTTATGTATGCGTGCATACAACTTATGTGATATGTATGTATGTTAACATGACTTTGCATATGCATTGGGGTGAGTTTTGATTTGTTGGAGGAAGTGTTTTCCGACAGTATTATTGCATTTTCGACAGCTAAACCTCAATATATGTTTGGTAGCTCAACTGCACTATTATGAGTGGCATACCACCACGACCTGGTGTGATTGGATGGATGGACTCTTGAAGTTCTAATTGGTGTAATTGGTTGGATGGAGTTGGTGTGTAGCAGATGGGGGTAGGATATGTGTCTACATTTGTTCTGGTCTGATATGACGTGCTGATATGATATATGTGTTTTCGAAAGCATGAAATTCTAGTTTGATATATATTTATGAAAATATAATATTTCGATCCGAAATATGTTTTGGAAATACGACATTATGATCTTATATATGTTTCCGATAATACAATATTCTGATATGCTATTTGTTCATTAAAAGTAAAATTTTGTTATGACATTTACATATGTGCTTGTTAAAATCAAGATTATGCGTGTGGGTTAAGTCACACACTGGGCTTCTAGCTCACACGTTTATTTCATACGTTTTAAGTTAACTTCTGACTTAGGACCAGACGACGTGCAGGAGCTCGGATTAGTTATCAGTTAAAAAATCTATTGGTTTATGTTTTAGTTATTTTTGGGCTGTAATCTGGTTTTGGGTCTGGCGTTGGTTTTTGTTTTATTCAAAGGCATTTAATGTTTTCGAGCATAAAACTGCAAATTACATAAGCTAACAAATTAGATTTCAATTTTCAAATAACTAAAACTCTGCTAATTTTTCGTTGCAAAATTCAGTAATCACTTAAGTATTTCCCATAAGTAAAATATACGGTTTTTAATGAAAGATTGTTTTAATACTGGAAATGATCTGTCAACATTAGCACTTTCAAAACGCACAATTTTGAATGTGAATTTTGGGTTTTAAATAAGTATTTTCGAACTTTAGTTTTTCTAATCATCTATGGGAGTTTTTGCCAAAATTTTTTGTTTTTGAAACATGCATCGAGTTTGATTTAAAACAAAGCTTTGAACTAGTTGATGTAATTCCTTAGTATCTGGTTATAACTTCTAGGCCGGGTTTGGGGTGTTACATACTCGTGATATGGTATTTATACCAAATTACATTATTGACTTCCTACCCTTTTGAAGATCATGGAAGTATTGTTTTTAAAACTCGTATATCGATACCTTTGCTCTAGATAGCAAAAATATAGCATTTTAAGGCATTTAATCCATTCGAACTAATAACTATTCAACATGCAACTTTCACCTCATCAAACAATTGCTGAATCAACTATAATAATAGTTCAAAACATCGAAAACATGTCCCAGCAAGAATCAACATATCAAGGTCCAAGTCCTTAAATCCTAGGAGCAAATAAGTTACGAAAATATCAAAAACATCATGGCAATATTTACGCAACAATCTACTACATTGCCTTATTCCCACAATTCAATATAATAACTATAAAACACTTACTCAAATGTTAAACTACTTAGATCAGTGCATTGGAAAATTTCGCACCGCTCATATCGCAAGACTAACAATTTGCAAAGGTTTAAAAAGAAATGGGTGACCTTAACAAGCTCAGTGAATGATCAGAATGACTACCACGCAAACATGTCATCATGCATTAACGAAGCAACCTTATATCACAATTTCAACATTTAAACTTTAGTGTCATATTACTTATTCATGCATTATTCATTGGTTCATTTACATAGTAATCACATAACCATTTAAGCACATATCACATTATACATAATCATATTTAAATGATAATTTGGCATTTGAGGCTATGAAACATAAAAGTGGGTTCTATCACCACACATCGGATGCACAGATCTCCAATACACCAAACATATCCCAAAAATGTAGCATATAACTAACACTCTCCAACACACCAAACATGTCTTAATGAATAGAGCTTAGCTCACATTCCTTTATTTTTCCAAATTTGTCTAGGGCCTTAACGCCCCAAAAACACAACATAAAGGTGAGTACTCACAATCCTATGGCATGCTAACTATATTCAATGGTCTTATAAAGTCACAAGGCCAAAGTATCCACAAATAACCACATATTTACTTACTGTTTTTTCTGCACTTACACATTTATCTCACTAACACAATATCATCCTGTCATTCGGCAAGTAAATCATGGCCACAAATAGCATACTACACAAATATTATCTCAAGCATGTCTCTCATATCATATTAGCATATCATAATTCACAATCCACATCACATTATTACATATTACACAAAGTTAATGGGGTAAACAAGAGAGCTTACATTTGAAACTTAAAGTAGGGGTTTAGACTAGTCCTAACTTCCCAATTAATTCAATGAATCGTGTCTACAAGTAGCGATTTCAAACACTCACCGTTCACACTTTCGCCTAGATGTTAAAAGTTCAAATTAGCTTTTTCTTAACTCGTAAAAGGTCTTAACGAATCTAAAGCTTCAAGAAGTAAATCACACAACAAGCATAGTTAACATGCACCCAAAGACTCTTAAATCAAGCAAAAAAACAAGCCTAAGCTAGATTATCTTGTAACCAAAACCTTCGACATAGCAAAATTAAAACTTAATTATATCGGTCTATACTTAATATTTTTTTCCTAAAACTAATTCCATTAATCCAATTATTCACCTATGACTAATTCTCAACCTTTAAACTATGCAAAACTACCCAATTCATGGTATCAAAATTTTTTGACAAATCATGATAATTTTCATGAAAATCTAATAAAATAGAAGAAATATTTAACGAAACTTTAAAACCAGTTTAGAAACATTCTATTCACATCAAAACTAATTGAAAAACACTTTGAAACCACATTTTTATTCAAAATCCCAAAATCCATCATTAACGACTCAATTTTTTGCTTTTATTCAAAACATGTGATTTAATGGGTACAAACTCAATTTAAAAGACTAGATAACATCTAAAACTAATAGAAAGACAAATTGTTACCTTAAATGGAAGAAAAATAGAGGTTTAGTAAAAAATTTGGACAACCCACAACTTGAGAGATGAGAAAATTAATGATGTTTTGGGTGTTTTTCTTGAAATTCTATAGAGATTTATAGGTTAGGTGATGATAGAAATCAAAGGAATTAAGATTTGTAAGTGGGAATGGAAAAAACAAAACAATAAAGAAGCTATCGTAAGTTTGTTGTAGGTGGAGGAAATATTAGTTTGAATTTTAAAATTTGGTTTAACTGCCTTATAAACACTCAAAATTTAGCTCGTTTTACAAATCAGTCCTCATTTCAAAATTGAAAATCTTTTTAGCATCATTTTCAAAAATTGATTTGATTTTAAAAAAGTTATAGACGAAAACATTTCTGGTTTACCATGCTACAAAATTCCCGAGCACACTAGAACTAAAGTTCTTATTTTACCCTTGAAAATTCTAGCACTATTTTGGGGTGTGACACATCAAGACTTCCAAACTTTTGAAAGATTTTAAGATAAAAAAACCTCATCTGTCAGATGAGACTTATAAACCACAAATCAAGTATCACTTAGTTTTTATATTCAACATGAACTTAGTACAAAAAAGTTCTCTTATACAACTTCTAGCAACCTTAATTTTAAATTGGAAAATTTCATGCATAGATGTAAACTCATAACATCTCAACATAAATTTGTAAAAGTAAATCTTAAAAAATAATCAACCCCTTGTATATATTCATTAGTAGACTTAAATGTTTGAATCTTAATCTTATACATGGTTGTAGTTCTTGGGGTAAAAGAAGCTAGCAATGAAGGAAAAAATTGAAAAATAGCAAAACAACAATAATTATAAAAACAATCAACCTTCTCACCTAACTTGATTACTTTTTTTATGATGTCATTGTATATACTATAATGACAATGATCATTACTTAACCTAGTAATGATTAAATCATTAATTCTAGATAAATGACCCATGACATGTTTCATTTTCATAAATCATATAATGACAACGAGAAAATAACATTTACTCTTTATTGAGCTATGATTCCACTATTGTGAGTGAAGCCATCTCATGTATTAGTCATGTACATAACAAACCAACTTTCTACTCACTACCTTGAAAGGTTTTCAATATCAAAGTACATAGTTCATGTACAAATAGTCATCCATTTACTTAGGATTTAGTTAAATTACACAATGAACGCCATAAATGAATTAATCCATAAATGAATATAAGTCTAATTCCTCTTAGATTTTGTATGATGTATTGTTAGTCTAGACAATCACATCTATGTTTCTATCTTTAGGAGTCAATCCAGCTCTGATAGCCAAGACAAGTTATCTCTCCTATTAGACTTATAAATGACATAAAGCCTTTACTTATTAGTTACCATTAAGATATTTAGTTGGTTTTTTAATTAAGTGAACACACCACTTGTATTTTGGCCTATAAATAGGGCTAGGCCACCCATCACTCTTCATTGAATGAAAAATATTGTTTTGATGTTATTTTGTTCCTTCTTTGTAAGATATTGAAGTTATTTTTATTTTAAGTTTGATTCTTTCAAAGTTGTGAAGTTTTTAATTTTCAAAATCTTATCATGAATATTTTTAGGGGTGATTCACTTAGGGGGTTTCATGGGGAAATTATTTTAATCTTTGTATATAGTTTTTACTTTTATGATCATTGTTATAATATTTTTACTATTGTTGATGATTGTTCTTGTGCTGTGTGGATTTATTTGCTGAAAAGAAAACATGAAGTTACTTGTGTTCTTAAAAAATTCATTACTATGATTAAAAGATAGTTTGAGAAGGATATGAAAACTATTAGGAGTGATAACAACAATGAGTTTATGTGTCTAGAAGAATATTTTGATGAGCATGAAATATTGCACCAAACTTCTTGTTTAGGAACTCCTCAACAGAATGGACGTGTTGAAAGTAAACATCGTCACATACTTAATGTGGTGAGAGCTTTGATGTTTCAAGCACACTTGTCCATTGATTTTTGGGGTGAATACATTCTTACCGCTAGATACTTAATCAATTAAACACTATTTGCATTTTTGAAGGGAAAAACTCCTTATGAAATTCTCTTTGGACAACCCCTTTCATATAATCGTATTAAAACTTTTAAGTGTCTTTTTTATGTGCATAAATAACTTAGAGATAAGGATAAATTTGTCAGTAGAAGTCATAGGTCTATTTTTTTGGGGTACCTTTTTTACAAGAAATGATAGAAAATATATAATTTAGAAACTTTCAAGTATCTAGTTTCAAGGGATATAGTGGTTGTAGAAACAAATTTTCCATATGCTACACAAGTGTTTGCAAGTGATAATTCCACTAGAATTATAGATGGGCCTAACATACATGAGAATTGGGAAACTGTTGAAGAAGAACGAAAGGTATTGGACAACGAGAAACCTCTTGAAGATAGTCTTACTGTTAAGGAAAATTCTAGAGACATAGCTATCGAAAATAGTGAAGAAAATTCAGAAGGAGGGGGCATTCTTGAATAACATCAATTGGGTCGAAGACATGGGGTTAAACAATCATCCACTCGTTTGAAGGATTATGTGAAATATAATGTGAGATTCAACTCCTTGTAGAGTTCACCTCTCTAATTTTTTCAATTATGACAAGTTTTCTTCGCAATGTTGATCATTCTTGGCAAACATCACTGTAGGTTCAGAACCAGCTTTTTATAATGAAGCAATAAGAGATGAACGATGGCGAGAAGCTATGAGAAAATAGATTCAAGCTTTGGAAGAGAATGAGACTTGGACGATGGAAGACTTGCCCTTTGGTAAGAAAGTTATTGGTAGTAAGTGGGTGTACAAAATAAAATATAATTCAGATGGAAGCATTGAATGGTGCAAGGCTCAATTGGTAATTCTTGGCAATAATAAAAAAAGATGGTATCAACTACCATGAAACTTTTGCTCCCACCGCAAAAATGGCCACTATACGTACTTTTCTCGTGGTGGTTGCTACAAAGAACTGGAAACTATATCAAATGGATGTACAAAATGCTTTCTTGCACTGAGATTTGAATAAGGAAGTTTACATGAAAATTAGAGGCGAAGGTAGAAAATTTTTTTAGGGGGGCCTGATGAAATTTTAATTTTCTATAGTTTATATCTTTATAATTTGTAAATGATTAAATCAAATTTTTATAATTTTAGAGGGGGCCAAAGTGTAATTTTACCTTTACTAAATTAAAATTTTTAAAAAATTTTAAGGCCCTAAAATGTAATTTTACATTTTAAGGGGGGATGGGGCCCCTGCCAGCCCCCTTGGCTATGCCCCTGATGAAAATGGCACCTGGTTTTGCCTCTGAAAGTCCTGGAAAAGTGTGTAGACTTCACAAGTCTTTGTATGGCTTGCACCAGACACCACGTTGTTGGTTTGCTAAGCTAGCAAATTCTTTGAAGGAGCACGGTTTTCATTAATCTTGCTCAGACTATTCATTGTTTGCTTTCCACAAACGGCGCATGCAAATACTCGTTCCTGCCTATGTGGATGATCTCATTATTTCAGGTAATTATGTTAAAGTTGTGCAATAATTCAATGAGTATTTGAGCAGTTGTTTCCATATAAATGATTTGGAACGGTTGAAATATTTTTTAGGCATAGAGGTGGAAAGAAATGTTGAAGGGATTTTTCTCTGCCAATAAAAATATGCCTTGGATATCATCTCTAAGGTCGATTTGCTGGGAGCTAAGTCAGTGAAAACTCCACTTAAGCAAAATCACAAACTTGCTTTTGTAGAAGGGGACAATGCTCATGACCCTACTCAATATCGTCGGCTAGTAGGAAGACTAATCAATTTAACTATTACACAACCTGAATTGAGTTACTGTGTGCATATTCTTGCTCAATTTATGCAACAACCAAAGAAGGCTCATTAGGAAGCAGCATTGCGAGTAGTACGATATTTGAAGGGTAATCTTGGAGAGGGAATTCTTTTTCTAGCAAATTCTAATCTTAATTTGTATTCTTATTGTGACTCAGATTGGGCGAGTTGTCCCTTGACAAGACACTCCTTGACAGGTTATTTTATTAGTTTGGGAAAATCTCCTATTTTATGGAAAACCAAGAAACAACAAACAATTTCTCCCTCCTCTACCAAAGCAGAATATCAATCAATGACTACCGTAGCTTGTGAAATTAAATGGTTGAAGGGTTTGCTTCTATTTCTTGGTGTCGATCATTTTGGTTTCATGCGTTTGTATTGTGACAATCAATCCACTTTACATATTGCAGCAAATCCTATATATCATGAGCGTACGAAACACATCAAAATTGATTGCCATTTTATTCGTGAGGAGATACAAAATGGGAATATTGAAACAACTCGTGTACATTCTTCTCTCCAACTTGTTAATATTTTCACTAATGCTTTGGGCATTGATCAATTTTAGTTTCTTCTTGGCAAGTTGGGCATTTTGAATCTTCATGCTCCAACTTGAAGGAGATGCTGAGGAAAGTTGGACAAATCAGTGCAACAATTAAAGGAATGATATTTTAGGATCTTTAGCTATATTAGTGCAATTAAAAGAATGATATTCTAGGATCTTTAGCTATATTAGTGGATGTATTTTTGGTAGTTACTCTGTGTAGGAAATCTTGATCTGTACAAATATAGAAGTTTATTTCTGTAAGTTTTGGATTCGTATATATATGTTTGAGGTTGATGAGAATAAGGGACATCTTGTTTATCTTAATATTTATGATTTCTTCAATATGCACTAATTTAAGTTTGTTACATTATAATCAATACATATAATGAAACTTAATATTAGTTAAACATTAGGTAATCAATAAGCTAATATTTGTTTATCCATTTTATTTTTCATACAAAAGTTATTATATAAAGAATATTAAATAATCATGTGAAAATTTTATTTAATCCAAACAATTCAAAATATAACAAGTAATTAATGACGAAATAACTACACTAAAGGCATAAATACTAACAAAAAAATTTAGATATTCTTTTTTAGAGATTGCCAACTTTGATAACGATACAAACCATAGAACCTAAAAAATAATTTAAAATGATTTGTTTTAAATAGTGGGTGTGTCAAATGAAATAAAAACTTAATTTTAACATTCAAAATCTAATTTCTAGCCTTTTTAAGTTGGCTCATGAAGTTGGTGAGGTCAAAATTTGCAAGGATAAAATACAATGGTTGAATTTGGCCATTCTTGAAAACTTACCATTTTAAGAAACTACCATTTTTGGCAAAATCTTCTATTTTGAGAAATTTTCATATTTGAAATTTTTAATTTTTTTAGAAATTATCATTGGGTAGTTTTTATATTTTGGTAACTTTGCATTTTGGAAACTTTCCATGTCTTTTTTTAGACGTTTCTTGATTTCTAAAATGGTGAAAAACAACTCACTTGCCTATTTTTAGGAAGCCCATTTCCGGCACCCTCATACCTCGTTTCAACATAATGAATAGTTCTTCAAAGTCGTCTCGAAAAGTTCTATCTACATATCCGCTCAAATTTAAAATCCGCGAAGTTGCCAAATATAGCAATTTCTAGCGTTCCTAGTCGTTTCCTTTACTTTCTATTTGTACTTGTTTGTAATAATTTTTGCTATTTTAGGACCAAGTAAATAGGCCGAGGAATTGGGTTATATGGACATAGACTTTTATAATATTTTCAAAGCATGAAGAAGTTTTAAATTGGGCCAAACAACAAATGCACATGTTGCCCAAAATGGAACAACATTTTGTTCTGTTTTTACAAGCCAATTGGAAGGTATTTAAGGAGGTCCATTTTGTGAGCAAATAGGCAACATGGGAGCCAAAAAAATTCATGAAGAAATTCGGCCACGACAACCCAAGAAGAATCGACCACAAAGCCTTTACTTATTAGTTATCAAATGATTATAGTAAGATAATTAGTTGGTTTTTTAGTTAAGTGAACGCACCACTTGTATTTGGGCCTATAAATAGGGCTAGGCCACCCATCACTCTTCATTGAATGAAAACTATTGTTTTGATGTTATTTTGTTCCTTCTTTGTAAGATATTGAAGTTATTTTTATTTGAAGTTTGATTCTTTCAAAGTTGTGAAGTTTTTAATTTTCAAAATCTCATCATGAATATTTTTAAGGGTCATTCACTTAGGGGGTTTCATAGGGGAATTATTTTAATCTTTGTATATAGTTTTTACTTTTATGCACATTGTTATAATTTTGCGATATACATTTTTTTAGGAGTGTTTAATTAGTTAATCGATCGGTTAATCAACTCGAATTACCATTAATTGAATTAATCAACCATTTTAAACCCTTAATTGTTAATTTAACTAAAATATTTTATAAAAACTTAATCAAACTGAATTTTTTTGGTTAATTCGGTCAGTTAACTGAATTAACAGAAATTTATATTTTTTTTGGTTAAAACAAGTATAAAACATATTAAAAAATTAACCGAATTAACTGACTGATTAATTTATACTTCCAAAAAATTAACCAAACCGACCGACCCCCGACTGAATACTTATATATTATAATATTATTTATTAAGTTCGGTTAATTTGATTAACTGATCGATTTCGAACCAAATTAACCATTAACTGAACTTCCAAAAAATTATTAACCAATCCCAACCGAATTAATTCGGTTAACTGACCGATTAACCAAATTAATTCGGTTTTACCTAAAATTTGTACACCTCTATATTTTTGTGTTGACTTTGTGAATTATTTTAAATGTATATATATATTACATTTTGGAAATTTTCATGTAAATTTTATGTAATTGTATATATTTTCTTTATATAAATTTATGCATGATTTGATGTGTTATTATGTATGCTTTGTGGATAATTTCATCTATTTAGATATTCTTTCATATATTACGTATATTTTCATATTTTTATCTTTATATATAATCTTGTGCATTGTTTTTTATATATAAATTTGTATATATTATGGGTGGTTTTATGTCTATAAAAGCATGGATTTGATGTAATGTATGTATTAAATATGTATGATATTTATGTTTTATGTATGATTTAGGATGTGTAAGCAGGTCTTGTGTATTTCTTATGTATGTAATTTATATACGTTTTTACATATATATGTATGATTTTAGCATGCTTTTCTTTATTTTTGTATGTATTGATGTGTATTTAATAAAGCCAAATTATGCATAGGAAACTTATGAAACTTTGGTAAAAAAAATTTAGGCTTCTTTGGATCACTGGTGAAGTTAGTTTTGATTAAGTTAAAAATAACAGTGATAATAAGTTTAGTTATTTTAACGGTAAGATTGAATATTATAGTAATTAGATTAAAATTAGGTGATATATGTATTTGATTCAAGTACAATTGTCGTGGTGAAATGAGAATAGAAAATCTATTTTTATGTTTTTTTAAATGAATTTTATGAATTTTTTAAAAAATATGTGAAATTATAATTTATTTAATAAAACAATAATTTGTATCATAATATTTTTTATGAATATTTTTAATTATATTTCATAAATAAATTGTTTCACGCGTAGCATAATTTTCAAAAATAATAAAATCATATTTACATCAATTTATTTTTGCGTACAAATATTTGGATCAATTTTTAAAATACCTACTTTCATATTATTTAATACAAAAAAATATTTTAACATAAGACTTAACAAGTTTCATTAATGTTGAAATGAAATTTGTTAAGTTTTCACGTGTAATAATCATACATTATTTAAAAAAAGTTCTAGTGTTGATGTAATCAACTCTCGAACTTGAATTTTCTTTTATTTTCAATTTACAGACCAATTATTTTTAAAGAATTTGTAATTTTTTATTTAAAAAATTTATATACATTAAATCATACTTAAATAAAAAATCGATGACTAACTCCAATTTAGTTAATAGAAATCAGTATTACAAAATTAAAATTCGTTTTTTTTAAAGCTAATTGTCGGTTAAAACATGGTTTCGACGATGGGTTTAAATTAATTTAATTGAAAAATTCATAATCAGTGTGATTACATTTAAGCCATGGTGCCTATCAAAATTATTGAAGTTCCTTTGTTTTCCAGTCTAATGGAGTTAATCAACTGAATTCAACAATTTTATATCAGTTCCATTACAACTTCTCATGGGCTGATCATTTGCTTAGGTGTAAAAATCTATCCGAAAAAATAAAAACATAAAATTTAAAAAATAAATTTGGTAAAATTTAATCTCTGTTTTTCATATAAGTCAAGTCTTGAACAACATTTTTTGGTTCAGGCCTAGTCTGAATATGTTATATCATAAAAAATATTGTATTAATTATATATATTTTAAATAATAATAATTATATATATATTAATTCACTGAGCCAATAATATTTAAATCTATTATCCAAAACTTAAAAAAAAATTTACCTAACTAAATAACCCAACCCAAAATATAAAATTTTAAAATTTATATTTAGTACAATAAATAGTTATTATATTAATGGTAGTTTTTTTAATACAAATACTTTTTAATGTATTTTTAATATATTAAAAGATTTTTATTTCATCATTTTATAGTGCATTATAATTTTTAAAAAAAATATTTTAAAATAAAAACTAATCTAATAGAAATCAAATGGGTAGGTTAGGTCCAACCCAAGTTTACTTTTCTTCAATTGATAAAAAGGTAAATCCTTTTTAAAAATTAATATAAATAATTTATGTAAATACGACTCAACCAATGAATACTTCTACTTGCATGTCGGTTTAAACATAAGAGTTGATGCCTTAAAAGCATGAAACCAAAAATTAAAGTTTAATATTATGGGGTTATCTCATGAATAAGTTGTAACGCTGACGTTGAAAAATAAGGTTTTGGAGATTTGTTTCAATTTGACAATTTTTCTTAAGTTGGTAATTAAACTTTTTGGGTTTCAATTTCATACCTGAACTTGACTCTTTTTCTTAATTTGGTACCTAATCTTTTTTTCTTTTCAATTTGGTAGTTATCAAACGTTTTGTAAATTACTCCAATATACTAACAATGTTATTTATCTTATGAATTGGCAAAAATAATCAATGTATAACCGACATGTGATAGATAATATGACATTTTTTTATTTTATATGTTCAATTACTTTTAGTTTTATTTATTTATTTAATTATTTTATTAATTGTAAATAATGAATTTATTTTAATTTGGGGTTTTTAAAAAAATCCTTTTTTCTTATTTAATATTATTTCATTAACCATAACTCAATACTTCTTTTTAACATGAATTTTCTCTAATACTGAAAATATTTTTGTAGCATAACAAATTTTTTTATTAGTGTTTTGCGTAATTTTATAACATTTAATAAATTTAGGTACTAAATTGAACCTAAAAAAAAGTTTAGATACCAAATTAGGAAAAATGCCAAGTTCATATACCAAATTGGGCCCAAAAAAATTTAGGTACCGAATTAGAAAAAAGTGTCAATTTTAAGTATCGAATTAGGAAAAAAATATTTAAGTACCAAATTAAGAAAAAAAAATCAAATTTAGGTACCAAATGTTATATTCAGCCAATTGTAATTATTCTACACATATCAACAGTAAAAAAAACAAACAAATATCACATAGATGATGTATAAAAAATTTATAGGAATAAAATAACATTTAATCTTATATTTGATAATTTTTTAAATTTGATCGTTAAATATTTTTTATTCACATTAGTGCTTGAAATTGGTTATTTTCCTAATATTGGCCCATATTATGATGTGGTACAGAAATTATAACACCGATAGGGAAAATTTTCAAGTTCATAAACTTATCTATGTGGATAGAAAAAAAAAAACTCAAGGACTAAATTGATAGAAAAAAATCTAACCACCCAAACGCCAAAACCAAAGCTAAAAAATGGTGGTAGATCCGGGATGTAGTTGCTAAATTCAAGGCCTTAAGTTTCTCCCATTTTTTTTTAGCTTTCGGTGTATTGAAAACCCTAACAATTCCTCAAAATCTTAAAATGTTGCATTCATTTTCCACTAAAATATTCTAAGACGCTTTACCTTGAAAAGAGACACCAAACTGGAAAATTTTTAAAAAAATTACATTTACATCTCACCGATTAATTTAATAAACATCATTATAAATAATTTTTCGAAATAGATCAATTGGATGATAAATTGGTTGAGGCATCAATTCGGAATAAAGGGTAAAACTGATTGAATCAGTAGTAGAATTGGCTCTTTTTTTTTTCTTATTTTTCATTTTTTAAATAATTTATTTAATTAAATTAAAAAAATTAATTAAACTAATTAAATTAAAAATTAATGATCTAACTAGTTTAATCATCAATCTAATTCTAAAAATATCCCTATTAATTTTTTTTTTAAAAGTGGTTCACCAAATTGTTATCACTCCTAATCAAAACTGACAAAACTTCAAAATATTTAATCACCAACATATATAACACAAAAAATATAAAAACATTGACTGAATTTTAATTCCATTAATATAGTATTATTAGATTCTTATTTATAAATACGTGGAATAATGAGATATGGTAACGGGACCCTAGCAAACGGCTGTACGTAATGTAAGCTCTACGTTAAACTCACTTTTGTTTCTCTTTTAAAATTTGCACTCTACCTTATAAACCTTCAGTGTTTCTCTGCTCTTTGCTTTGCTTTGCTCCCTTGAGTTTCAGAATGGGTAAACATCTCTCTTTCTTTCTACTGCTATTCTCCTTCATTTCAGGTATTTTACTTACCTTTCAATATTTCATTACAATATTACTACTAACCAAGTTTTCTACTTTGATTGTTGCTTATGTTGTTGGTTTACTGTTATGTTCATCAGTGTAGTTAATTAACATGAGATGTTAAGACCTTTTTGGCAACATTATGTGGTCTGATTTTACTAATTTTAAGACATTTTGGGGTTTTTCTTCAAAATATTTGAGTTTTTTTTTTATGATTTATAATTTGGACCTTTTTAACCTAAATTTAGGGAATAGGGATTGAGTTGGTTTGGCTTTTTATTTGGTTAAATATATTATGAATTTGAAGTTATTTTTATGATTGTAACTACATTTCCTCTAATAACACTTTTCCAGGAGGAACCTTGATGAAGATAAATGGACAGGTAATTAAATTACATCAAGTTCTTAATCAAACCCTAAAAAACTCTGAGATTAGCAAATTTATTCACTTATTTTATAAGACAGTCCTCAAATGGATTTTTTTTTGGCAGAAAACATGGTGCATAGCTAAGCCATCGTCAGACCAGGCAACTCTTTTGACAAACATAAACTATGCATGTTCTAAAGTGGATTGCCAAATCATACAAAAAGGCTGTCCATGTTTCAATCCAGATAATCTCATCAACCATGCTTCCATTGCCATGAATCTTTACTACCAATCCATGGGTAGAAACGTTTGGAACTGCGATTTCAAAGGATCTGGTCTCATTGTCATCAGTGATCCAAGTAAGTCAGTTTCTATAGTTGTTAGGTCCAGTGATATGTAGTTTAATTTGTTTCACATAAAAAGGTAAATATAGAAAATGATAACTTTATCGAACTATTCATCCCATACAAGGGATATGATGTAAATGTGGTAAAAGCTTAAGCTGTTTTGGTGTTGGTGCAGGTTATGGCAACTGCCTTTATGCGTAGCAAGCGGCCATTGATGCAAGCAATTACTCTTTATGTTTTTCCCTTTGGAAATTATTAGTAACTTTTGAGGTTTTATGTATTAAATAATAATAAAATGGTGGATTATTAGTTTATGATATTAAATGGGTGAAGATTTGAGAAAAGAGATTCGCATCGCATGGAAAGCTTTTTATTTCAGAGAATATGCTTTTCGCTTTTAGTCATTACAACCCAAGTTTGGAAAACCTTTTAGTGAAGTTCAAATATTAGTTGGACGGAAAATTAATTAAAATACTATATGAATATATAAAAAAATATCAATATAACGTAAATTATTAACACATCAACCGATTGAGCTTTAACTCAATTGGTACAGGCATTGTTGTTAATACAGGATGATGTGGGCTCGAGTGTGCTGAAGATCATAATCATCCTATTTATGGGTTGGGGAGAGGTGAGTGTTTGATCGCATCAAGTGAAAAATTTTCAAGCTAATCGAGTTGACGAGTTCTGTTTTATCATCCTAACTCAATTTAATATTTTTCGAATCGACTAAAATGAAATTCGAGTCGAATCGAGTGAAATTGTTTGAGTCAAATTAAAAAATTAAAATTTTGTTATAATACAATTATAACATCCCAAATTTCGGGGTTAGAAGTTTTGGAGTTTTGTGGTTAGGGTCATAAAGAAGGTGTACTTTAGTATTTAGTCGCGCAATTCAATATTAAAATGAGTTTGTTGGTCTAGTGCATTGTTGTATGTTAATTTGCTTTAAGGTTTTGGGTTCGAGTTTTTGGGTGTGCATTTTTGGGGATACAATTTATTTTTCCTTGTTTTAAGTTAATATTTTTATTAACTTTAGTTATTATTTATTATTTATTATTTACCTTTTTTTTGTTACACGTTCTCCCTTTCCCCTTTTTTTTTTCTTTTTGCTCTTTTCTTTTTGCGAAAATGGTTTTTGTTTTCGGTATTTGGAGAGCTTCGTTTCCTCGTCGACAAGTTAGAGTCTGAACGTCTTGGATCACGAGACAAGTGTGGGTTCTGAAACATTCCTATCTTATTTGCTAAATTAATTTAGTTAGAATGTGGCAATCTTGGTGGCCTTTGGAAATTGATCGTCTAAGTAGGGTAGTACTGTCGAATGGTATGGAATTCGCTTTGGTTAGTGCGGTTCTAAGTTCCACCGGTTGAGGGTAGATGTAATGACTAGAAATTTCATTTTCCAAGCTGATTTAGGGTGGTTTTGTGGCCATTGGGGTTCCCACACGGGCGTGTGCTAGTTCACACGGCCGTGTGCCTTTGGGAATTAGGGTTTTCGGGCCAAGTTTGGTGCCACACGACTATGTGGTTGACTTGGGAAATTTATTGTTTCTCACACGGGCATGTCCCTCAGGCACACGGGCATGTGAGTTTAGGGATTAAGGTTTGGGTGATTTGATGCCACACGGTCGTGTGGCTAATTTAGGGATTTAGGGATTCTACACAGGCGTGTATATTAGGACACACGGTCGTGTCGAGTGGGCACACGGGCGTGTGAGACCCTCATACAGCTGTGTCGGCCCTGTACTCGAATTTAGTACAAATGGACAAAGAGTTACACGACCTGTTCCCAGGGCCATGTCCTTGGTCCACACGGGCGTGTGCTTCAGTCACACGACCATGTGCCTCTCTTCACACGGGCTTTTGACCTCTCACACGGCCTAGGCATTTCCCATACGGCCAGAGCACACGGGCGTGTGGTCTTAAGACACTTATATTGGTTCGGTGTGCTTTAACCCTTGGCTAAGTTTAAACAAGGGTAATTAAGAATTCTGATCTAGGCTTCGGCTGTGTGACTGTCACGTGAGGTGTTTGAATTTGAATCTGATCTATAGGGGGTGTGTGTGCATAGCTGTTTTGTCTGATATTATGTCTCTATTATGTGAAATTGTATGCATACATACACCTGCATACAATATTTTGGGATGGGTTTTGAAGAGAAAGGAGTCTGATTCTGATATGATCTGGCAGTTCAAACTACAATTTGTTTGTATTATGGATTATCGCATTGCACTGTACAGCTCGTACGTCAGCCTTTTTGCATATATTTATTTGATCTAGTAGTTAAGCTGCAAATTACCGGTATAGCGGTTTACCGCATCGCATTGTACCGTATGTACGTTAGCTAGGCTACGTATCATTATCTGATCTGGCAGTTAAGCTACAAATTATCGGTATAGCGGTTTACTGTATTGCATTGTACCGCATGTACGTTAGCTATGCTACGTATGTATATCTGATTTGGCAGTTCAACTGCATGTTGATAAGCCATCATTGTCAGGCAACCCAGGATGAGTTTATATGGTGTGTAGGGTTAGATGGGCCTACTTGGTCCTAATTGGTGTGTTTGGTTGGATGAGCTTTAACAGCTCTTTTGGGGTGTGATCGAGGGACGAAGAGATGTGTTAGATGGATAGGTGGGTTTTTATTTGACTCCATTTCATCAGCATTTGTCTGTGAGTTTTGAATGAAAGACTAGTTGTCTGTAATCTATTTGTCTGATTAGTATTTGTACTGAGACTTCTGTGTGAACTTAATATGCTCTGACTGTTAAGCTCTTTTTGGACATTAGTTCCAGGCATGCCTTTTGGTTCTGTGTGTGTTTGAAATTCTATTGCGCTTCTGATTTGGATACTCTATTTCTATATCTGCTTTGTTTCGAACTCACACTGAGCTCGAATAGCTCACCCCCTCTCAGTGTTCTCCTTTCAAGTACTCTTCTGAATTCTGACGCTGGGCTCAGTATGCGGAGGTCTCAGATAGTCTCGGAGTAGAATAAGTTATCAGTTTGTATTTTTAGTTTCTAATTGATGATTCAGTTTTTCAACTATAAGATTTTATAAAAATGTGGTACAAATTCCGTTTTAAGTTTTTAGTTTTACTCCGCTGATTTATATTCTCAACTGTAATTTTACTATTTGTATTTTAAAAGATTAAATGTGACATCCAGGATTCGGTCTAAACTTCAAGGCCGGGTTTGGGTTGTTACAACAACCAGGGGTGAAACCAGAAATTATTTTAGGTGGCCGAAATTAAATTGTAAATTTTACGATAGAAAAAATGCAATCCCACCATTTTAATAGACTATTTCTTTATAATTTTTAAAGGATTAAATCAAAATTTTATATTTTCAAGGGTGCCAAAGTGCAATTTTACTTTTACTAATTTAAAATTTTAAAAATTTTAAAGGGGCCATATGGAAAATTTTTCATTTTAAGAGGGGGCCGAGCCCCTGTCAGCCCCCTAGCTTCACTACTGAATACAACTAATTTTGTTACAAGTTATAAATTTGAAACTATATATATTTAGATAAAATTTTAAAACAAAATAATAAAAAAGATAGTTTAATATGTTAAATTTGAATAATTAATTAACTTATTTAGATTTCAAAATTATTATTTTATAAAATTTTTAAAATTTTAGCTTTCTTTATGTTTTTTTAGATTTAAAAAAATAATTTTTATAAATATTTTGAATTTAAAAATTATTTTGAAAATTCTGTTGAAATACTTTGTAATTTTTGTAGAAAGAGATAAATTTGTTCATTTTCAAAATTGACAATGATCAAAAAGAATATTTACACCAATCTGTTATTTGAATTGTAAAATTCAACTCTGATCAAACTCAAATTACTTATTCAGTTAACTTGAATAACTTCATTCAGGCTCCGTTTGTTTCACTGAAAATGACTTCTAGAAAATGATTTCTGGAAAATAATTTACTTTTATGGAAAAATAAATATTTTCTGATGTTTGGAAGAATCTGTGTAAAATATTTTATGTTGTTTGGTAGATTTCTTAAAAATATTTCATAAAAATTGTTTTCAATTAAACAAACATACATTTGAGATTTTCTTATTTTTTCATTGTTTAATTGAATTTATTTTTATCTATAATTTTATATTTTACATTGTTTTTGCATATATTAAAAATATTATGTTAAATTCAGATTCATTTACAACGTCATTTTTTAATTACATGACTACTAAGTGAATATTTTTTATTTAAAAATGTGACATCAACAAAATTGACATAAAAAATAATGATGTCAACAATTGAACTTTATTTTCAAATTTGAAAAGTAAAGGGGCTAAATTCTTAAAAATAAAAGTACAAAGACTAAATTACAAATTTGTGAAGTGTACATAGACTTATGACATATTTTAATCTTTATGCTACAAAACATTTATTATTAATATATTTATAATTGTAACAAATATTTATTATTAAAATATTAATATTGAATATTTTCAAAAATAGGTGAATAATATTATTTAAAATTATTATTTCTAAAATTTATTATTAAAATAAAATTGAAATATTAAATAATTTATTAAAATAATAAATTATATTTATTATATTAATAATTTATTATATGACTAAATATTAATAATTAAATATGTATGTTTAAGAATATTGAAAAAAATAATATTTTAAATATTTTTAAAAATAAAAATAAAAATTATTATCAATATAATAATATTAAGCTTGATTTAAGTTAATTTTTATATAAAAATAAAATTATCTATAGATGAGCTCTTTTCTTGAAAATGAGTTAGATTTTTCAAAATAGTAAGTCATTTTATAGGAAAAAAGGACTTATTTTACCTTGACCTGTAAGTCATTTTCCAGTGACCAAACTATTTTCTATGAAACAAACATAAGAAAATGTAGAAAACATTTCCCGTAAAACCTTTTACATGCAAATAAACAAACCTTCAATTAACTCAAAATTTGAAATTTTTTTATTTTTTTAAATCAAATCGAATTTTACTTACCCTATATTTTGAATTTTATATAAATCATTTAAAAGGGGCTGTATAAATACAATATTAATAGGCACATGGCTGGATCTAAACCAAAAGGATAAAGGCGAAAGGTGAAGGATAAAAGGAATTTGCAAGATTCAAATCAGTATCGGATCTTTCCATGTGGGAAAATAAATATGAGAAAGGAAAAAAATGTCAGTTTTTTGTTGGCGATAGTGGGGCTTTATTGGCGGTTTTTTTTCTTTTTTCTTTTTTTTTAAATGATTTTTTTCCCTTTTACATTTAACTATTTATTTATTTTTTCGTTTATTTAAGTTTTTTAATTTATATTTTGTTAAATCACTCGAAAATAGATGAAATTGTTGATGTAGTGACATACACATAGATGACATGTTAGCATTTAATTAATTATTTGAAAATCTAAAAATATTAAAAAATAATTTATATATATTTGAATTTTTTAAATTTAAAAAAATTATTAAATATTGATGCGTTGGCCTCGTGGCAACTCACATGTATGTCCAACAAAGTTAAAAAACATTAATTTTTTCTTCAATTTTGAAGTGATTTGTCAAAAAACACAAATTTAAAGGCTAAAAAAAAATACATAAAATAAAATTGAAGGACCAAATTAATCATTATATATATATCTTTAACCCATGCAAGCTTTATACATATATATAAAGAAAATGAATAGGTTCAATAGATAAATCTTTAACACATGCAAGCTTTATACATATATATGAATGCGTAGAACCGAGATCAATTAATGCAATAATATCAGTGTCAAGTAAAGAAAATGTACCAGTAATAACATTGGGTGCTGAGGCATCTTATCTGGCACGAATAACATGTAACGTCCCTTAACCCTAATCGTTGCCGGAACAGGGTTACGAGACATTACCAGTCAGTACAGTACAATACAAACATTAATTAAAAATAAATGTTCACACTCATCATAATTTTAAGATGCCGTCCCTTTAATGGGCCCTCGCGGTCCAATATGAACAGTAAAATCAATTCGGGGCTAATTTAGAATCACTACGAATTTTTCTTAAAATTTCAAAAATTTCTTCTTTATCAACAGTACCACACGCCCGTGTGGCCTAAGAGACACGCCCGTGTCTCCATGACACGTCCGTGTCCTCTACCTGTGGAGATTCCTAATTATTGCCTATGGACAAATTAATTTCACACGATCAAGACTCACGCCCGTGTGCTCAGCCCGTGTGACAATCTGTTTTATAGCATTTTAGGTGCAGGGGACACACGGCCTAACAACATGCCCGTGTACAAGCCGTGTGTCTAACACGGTCTGGTCACACGCCTGTGTGCTAGGCCTTGTGGACTCAAAATATAGGCCTTATAACTCAAATTTACCAACCCTGCAAACCTTGAACCATAAATGATTCAATTCTAATCTTTTAACTCGACCAAACCACGACTAAATACATATAAATCATGTTCAAATTAACTCATATAAACAACCAACCAATGTACCCTCATTAGTACCATAATTTATCTTAACAGTCCAATATTATACGATACTAACCAAGCTTATTTATATTTATACTTAAATTTGCATCTTTCATACTAGACTTAATTAAGTTATATACTCAACCATTACCATTTATAATAACATTTACAATAACATTGCAAAATGACCACTTTTGACATCCTATGTGACAGCCCTAAATTGACCCTAGTCGGAAAGCGGTTTCGGGACCGCTAAATCGAGTCACCAAAGTATTTGAATATGATATTTATTGTCTAAAATATGTTAATATGAATGTGTGAAAGTTTTAAGCTTCGATTTAGTCGATTGCATGTGAATTTAGTTAATAGGACTTATGTGTGACACTTTTGAAATGTGATAGGTTAATCTATAAGGACCTATTAATGCATGTTGTATAAATGATGGGTTTGCATGTCAAATTACCCAAGTTTTAGATAGTGGCCGGCCATGCAATGGGTTAAAGCATATTATAAACATTTTGTGTTAATGTGTTGTGTTAAAAATAATAAAATAAAAGGTTAGTAATAAAGTAATGAAAAGGGAGGGGTGATGAAAACAAAGTTGTTTCATCCATGCTCCTCCATTGTCGTGACTTGAGGAAGGAAGAAGAAGAGGATTCTCTTGCTTCATGTTCGGTTGGTTGATGTTTAGGAAGAGGTATGTTTGATGATTATTCCATAAAACTCATGCATACTTTTAGTTGTTAGTTTGAATTCTACCTAGCCATGGTTTAAATTTTTTCTATTTGAGGGAGATGATACTCGGCCATGGAAGTTGGCTTCCTTAGTTGGTGTTTGATGTTGTGGTAATGAGGCTTGAAGATGATTGAGTTTGAGTGCTTAACAAAAAGGATTGGATGTGAGGGTGTGTGAGAATTAGAAAAGGATGGGTCTTAGTAACTTCATGAAGTATTCGGCCATGGTACTAGAATGTTGTAATTGTGTTTAAACTTAGAATTATGTAGTTGTATGGTTAGTATAGGTAGGGATGACCGAATATGAGAGCATGAATAGATGAAGAGTTTTGTAATTATAAAAAATTGGTTAATTGATATGTGGTAAATGTTAAGTGTTAAATGAAATAGGAATGATATCATGTTGGAATAGGTGTATTCGGCCTTTGATTAAGTATGTAGATGATAGTGATAGATTGATGTTGCACATTCGGCTATAGGTAAGCATATTGATGATCTATCTTGACTTAGATAATCGGCTAAAGGAGAATATTAGCTAATATGTTGAATTTGATTCATGATTTCATATATATGACTCTAATGTCTGATATATATATGGGCTAAGTACATTGAATTTATCTCGATGTTCAAGATGATTAAATCAATTTATTTGTTAAATTAAGCTCAAGAGCAAAGGGGAACTAAATCCGATAAAGGGAAGGAAAAAGTTATTGAATAGCCGTTGGAGTCGTTCGACAACATCCGAGGTAAGTTTTCGAGTAATGGAACTTAGTTTATGATTTATTTAAGTCATGACATATAAGCATAAAAAATAAACGGTGATATAATGATTCTATTTGAGTTATATATTGAGGTAATTAGTTCATACTTATGACGGGCAGCCGAATGCGCATAGAGATCATGTTATAAAGCAAATCGAAATCATGTTCTTTGTATGTGGCTATTGAGCCGAAAATGGTAATGGTTGATAAATGTCTTGTGTTTGAATTCTAGTATGAAAATGAAATATAGATGTGTTATGACTTATTGATATATGTGCATGATTATTCGGATGATATCCGGGCTAAGTCCCGAAGGCCTTTGTGCTAGTGACTATATCCGGGCTAAGTCCCGAAGGCCTTTGTGCTAGTGACTATATCCGGGCTAAGTCCCGAAGGCATTTATGCTAGTGACTATATCCGGGCTAAGTCCCGAAGGCATTTATGCTAGTGACTATATCCGGGCTAAGACCCGAAGGCATTTGTGCGAGTTGCTATATCCGGCTAATTCCCGAAGGTACTTGGGTTTGGAAATGAGTGATCTTGCTATAATAATTTCAATTAACACACTCATAAAATCCAAATGATAAGGTATGTTCCGTATATGCATCGGAAAGGTTGAATCCTTTCAAATAGTATTCGCTCAATTGATTAATGAGCTTCCGGCCTCTAGTTAGGTTTGATTCCCTGTGTATGAATATAATGGTTGAAGCGTGAAGTAAGTATGATTTTGAGAACATGCATATATGAAATTATTCATTTAGTCATATGAACGCTATACTTTAGTCGTAAATAATTTCATTACTCAAAACTTACTAAGCATTAAATGCTTACTCCGTTTCTTTAATTCTCTGTTTTATAGATTTTGTTCGTCAGCTATCGGACTCGGGATTTTCAAATTCGAAGTCGTCCACACTATCTAAGCCCTTTTGGTACTCTTTTAGTTGAACTTTGATAGAGGCATGTATAGGACTGACCTTGTTGTTAATTAAGTACCTTTTGGTAATGTATATATTCGGTTGGCCATGCGAAAATGGCTTATATATTTTGAGCATAGCGTTATAATCATTTTGTATATATATGGTTATTGAGAGGTGTGGAATTGCTTGGCAATGATTAGCCATTGGAATGGTTAATCACGATCATATTTGGTGCTATGAATGTCAAATGGCTAGTTGAATCATGGAAACTATGAAATAGGTGAGATTTGCCTTAAAATAGATGCTGACAGCAGCAGTGATGTGAGTTTGAAAAATCACTAAAAATAGTAGGAATGTAATTAAATAATTAATAAATTATGTAATCGAATATTGATGAGTCTATTTTCATATGGAAGAAGCGAAACGACCATATGAGCCGTATTTTATGATATGTTTAAGTTTTCGTGAAACAGGGCCAGAACGTTTACTGGATCCCCTGTTCTGACTTTGGAAATTCACCATAAATTAACCAGAGATAATTAGAAGTCATGCCTTATATTTATAGATTCATTTTTGAGTCTAGTTTCATTAGAAATAAACAGAACATGTATTGGATCCCTGTACAGGGAGATATCTAAGTCGTAATGTATGAAGGTCAGAGTAGTTGAACCCTGAAACAGGGGAGACTTTAACTAATAAACTGTACTAATTGGCATGACCAAAAATTCTAGAAAAAAAATTTGTAGATGGATATATGAGTCTAGTTTCAGGAAACATTTACGGAATCAGTTTTCGAGTTTTGGAACTTGAGATATGATTTTTGAGGTGACTATGACGCAGTTAGCCAGCTTGACTGGAAATTTTAAAATAATCTGTGTATATAAATGAATTAAGTCCGTTAACACCTCGTGTTCGACCCCGGAAACGGTCTCGGGTACGGGGTGTTACATCCTAGTTACATGCCATTACCAGTAATATACATGCATTACCTCATTGAATTCGGGATGGGCTTGAGATGCTGTTTCACTGTTGGTTCAATATCAGTCGATTTTTCATTATCATACAGTAACAACCAGTATTCAGTATCATCCAGACATTTAGTAGTAGTCCAATATTCAGTAACAATCAGTTAATCTTTATTGTTCAGTATTAGTCAGTCAACAGTAATAATCAGTTAATCAGTAATAACCATTTATTCAGTTACAGTCATTTATTCAATATCAGTCAATTATTCAATAGTAGGCAGTTATTCAGTACCTTTATTTCCCCCTATTAACATGACTCGGACCTGGACAGATACATGGATACAACCCACACACCAGGATAGCACACAGTGTTTCATTAGCCGAAGTTGGAATACACCGTGTCAGTAACGGTAACAGTAACAGTAACAGTAACGGTACATAGGGTACCTCATCGGAACAAATCCGGAACAGTAACAGTAACAATAAGGTATGGAGTACCTCTTCAGAATGAATCCGGAACAGTAACAGTAAGGCGACACTTATAGTGTCTCATCGACACAAAGTCGGAATATCTCTGAACACTTCCAATCCTACGGCATGCCAACTATATCCGACTTAGCTCGATACTGTTAATAGGGTATTTAACCAATTTTCGATTTTCAATCAATATGCATATATTTCAATTAATCACATAATTTGAAAAATCAATACAATTCAATATAATTCAATTCACTTTACATTAACATATAATCAAATTCCATAATAAACACATATTCATAATTATTTCACCATATTTTCAAATCAATTCATTTCAATAATAAACACAATACCGATAATTCACATTTTAATTATTTATCATAACATTCATTCAAAATATAACAATTAATAATAAAATTCACTCTTTAATTCCAATCAATATTTATTCCTATCCAAATATTTGCCTCTAAATACTTACTATACTTATCAAGTAATAAATTCAACAATTAAGTAATAAGTTTGGATTATAGAAATACAAACCGTAAATCCCGAGCTATCCCTCGTCGACTTTGTCTTTTCCTTGCTTAGCCGAGAATTACCGGGACAACATTAGCTATGGAAATCAATTAAATTTTATCAATACACTATCATTCAATTTTCATATTGAATATTTCAATTTCTATCCAACTTTTGCCTAAGTTCCAATTTAGTCTTTAAACCGAGACTAACTTTTATTCTTTACATTTAACTCAATATTTTCATTCAATTTCCACTTTAAACTAATTTCAATACTCTAATTTCACCATAAAACCATAATTTTGAAATTCTTTCAATTTAGTCCCTAAAGCATAAAACTTATGAATTATTTTACAATTCAATCCTTATTTCACTTTTAACTTGAATTTCTATCAATTTAATCCCCAATTCATCATTTTATTCAGCATGAATAATGTCTAATAATTAACTATCTTTCAAAATATCAACTTAACTTCATCAAAACCTTGTTCCAAGGCTTCTAAAACATCAAAATTAAGTAAAAAAGGGCTAAATTGACTTACCTATTAAACTTTCAAGCTTCAAACCTTTAATTTTCCCTTTTATTCTTTCTTTTCTCTTTTTCTTTATTTCCTTCCCCTGCTCTCTGTTTCGTTTGCTTTGTTTCTTCATTTCTATTCTATTCTTTCTTTATTTCCTTTATATATATATAATTATTATATATCTATTTAATAATCAATATATTTATTACAATTGTAATATTACTTATATTTACACATGTAACATATCTTCATTCAACCCTTCTTCAAATCATTTGCACATTTCTACTTCTAACTGTACCCATTCTTCAGCATATTCACTCAACCGAATAAATTCTCTTTCATACTCAAATACCGATCTATTGCCCTGTTTCAGCTCAAGAAATTATTTTCTTTTCTGATCAAAGAACCTCTGGTTGATATATTTCTTTTTAAATTCGTTCTGAAAGAATGTAATTTCTTCTTTCGGAACAACTGAAACTTTAGTATTCCACCAATGATAAGATGTGTCTTTTAGCAGTGAGACGGCACATTTCAGACATTCTTCTGTGTGCAAGATAATTCCTTCAAAAGCCGAGTAGTATTCTCTAACCAGAATTCAGCCCGTTCAGGGTCATCATCAAGTGCTGCTCGAAATTTTTCGACCCCATATTTTTGAATTTTATCAACTGGAGCTTGTTCTTTTCTGATAGATTCAGTACCTGTACCCTATGAGATCTCGAGAACTGGTGGAGGAGCCGGAGGGGGAGCTTGAACTTGCTGTACTACAGGGTTAGTTATTAAGTATTGACTAATCAATTCATTCATCATTTGAAAGAAGGCTGTTTTTGCCTCCTCCCCTCGACCCTCTGTCTCAGGCCTTTTACTGCTAGTTTCTTCTTTTTGTACTGAAGCCAGAGCATGACTCCCAGCTTCTTCGGATTGAGCTCGGTCGGATAACATTACTATAAGAAAAACACATGTTAAATGGTTAGGAGATATCACACTATCAATAATAGTTTAAATGACATGTATAGCTAATCTAGTATTTTCTACGTCGGTCCTAGAACCGACTAAACTTTAGCTCTGATACTAACAAATGTAACACCCCTTACCCGAATTCGTTGCCAGAATAGGGTACGAGGCATTACCGGAGTTTACGAATTAAATTTTTTTTACTCAATATAACCCCTTTATAGATGTCTAACCTTCCCTGTAATTTTAAACCGAGACCAATCCACATCAACCAATTCAATCCAACATATTTTCAAGATAGATTCATGCATATTTATAAGATAACCTCATCATATACCAAATTAAGATTTGTTAGCCATACTAATGGCTGAACTTACAATCATTTCATATTAACGTTTACTATATTAGCTTATACATGCCATTGATTTCCAAAATAAAGTTTCTTGATATATCAAAATCTTGAGGTTGACAGTGTGATGTGTATCCAACCGAATCCGGACTTCGAGTTCTTAACACTACAAAATCGGGAAAAAGGAAACAGGGTAAGCACTTTATGCTTAGTAAGCTCATGTAACAAGAATTATACTTACCTAATATTTTCAATTCAATGAAATAAACATTCATATATCCATTCAATGCATTATTACCCTAACATGCACAAACTCAACATTCAAGTTAGTCCAATAATTTCCATGTATCAATAATATATACCATGATTGATGAGCTCATCAATACCATGATTTCCATTCCCTTATTATTTTTCCATATTTATCCTGTTGAATTTCTTGGGATTTTCGATGGATTTTCAGCGGTACACTTTTAGTGTACAATTTTTGGGTCCGTCAATTCATATTCATGTGCGCATATTTCCATTTTAGAGAGCACAGTCTTGCGAACCTCATCCTTACAGTGGGATTATAAGTCCAGGCTAAATCTCCTATAATATAAACTCATAGAGTATTGTCAGGATTACCAATCCAGGCTAAATCCTCTTCAACAACAATTACTCAAATGAGCTTGGATCTGAATTACCAGTCCAAGCTAAATTCAGACCTTGATTCAGATTACCCGTTTGGGCTAAATCCATTTTACACATATTCTTCGGGAGGGCTATATCAGGATAGGATCACCCGTCCAGGCTAGATCCTTTTTACCGTCAATTCCTTTTCAGAGATCCATCGAATTTTCCTTTCATTCAACCGAGATTTCTTCCCCCATTTTATCAAATATATCAATGTTTCATAAATTTTCATACAATGAACATTCAAATCATATTCACATTAATAACATACATTTCAAACATTTAAGAATATAATTCAAGTTACACGAACTTACCTCAATATTTGTTCGTATACACAAATCTAGTAATCTCAAACTTTTTCTTTTCCTCGATCTAGCTTCGTATTTGAATTTTCTGGATCTAAATAAATCAATTTAATCATCAATTTAATACATTTCATGTTCATATGCAACATTCTCTATAATTCCACTATTATTTATAGTTCATTTAAAGTTGTCTACTTGAGTCATAGTCACCAAATTATTTTTATCTTGAGCTACAGAACTCCAAATTAGGATACACTAATTTTCCCTGAAATTAGACTCACATATCTTCTTACCATAAAATTTTTAGAATTTTTTTTAGCCAATAAGTACATTTTATTCTTTAAATTCACCCATGTTCTCCTGTCTAATAGTTCTGACCCTTCTTCACTAAAAAATAATTATCTCTTCATACAGGATTCAAATAATGTTCCTGTTTGTTTCTATTGAAAATAGACTCATTCAGGATTCTAAACATATAAATTTAAGCCCCTAATTATTTTTATTCAATTTTTTATGATTTTTTATAAGTCAGAATTGGGGAACCCAAATTCATTCTGAACTTGTCTCACAAAATTTACTATATCTCGTGATTTACAATTCCATTGCTTACACTGTTTCTTTTATAAGAAACTAGACTCAATATCCTTTAATTCTATTTTTTTCATCTTCGAATTCAATTTCCATAATTTATGGTGATTTTTCAAAGTTAGCCTACTGCTGTTATCCAAAACTATTTTAGTGCAAGATGTTTGTTACCATTTTTCCCCTAAGCTTTTAATAAATGATAATTTTGTCCCTACTTAATTAGCCTCTCAATTGAGCTGTTTTTTCTCAATTAACACTTAATTATATCACTTTAAACAACTTTAGAACCTTTGGGAATAAAAATTTCAGCACTAGATTTTAATTCCAAATATTTTCACAATTAGGTCCTAAAAATCAATTTCTATTGAAATTACCTAATAAAATCATCTCAGAAACAAATTAAAGCTTCAATTTCATGCTATTTCATCATAAACTTACAGCACTCAACCATGGTGACTTTCAATTTCATCCATGAAATCAAAAACTAATGAATTTAATAGTAGGACCTAGTTGTAAAAGTCTTAAAAACACAAAAATTATAAGAAAAAGGCAAGGATTAACTCACTTGGTTCAAAAATTATGGAATACCAGCTTAAAGAACCCTTCCTATGGTGTTTTGGTTGATGATAATGAAGAAAAATGAAGAGAAATCTAGATATTTCATATTTAGTCCTATATTTATTTAGTTAATTATGCAATATTCTAATTTTGCCCTTAAATCATCAATTTTCCTGCTGATTTCATGCCCTTGCTGTCCAGTCCAAACAAATTTTGGGTCTAATTTCATTTTAAATCCTTTCTCATTAGACGCTTAAGCTATTTAATCATTCTAGCAACTTTTACACCTTTTTCCAATTTAGTCCTTTTTATTTAATTGACTACCGAACTTTAAAATTTTATAACGAAATTTTAATACCACATCAGTAACATTTCATAAATATTTATAAAAATATCTTTGACTCAGTTTTATGAGATCGAGATCTCGATACCTTATTTTTACCCGATTTCTTCAATAATTTCTTTTTCTAACTAACCACTAAATCGGTAAAATTTTTCAATCGATATTTTCATACGATTTTCCTATCATATCAATATTCATGCAAAAATATTTAAATAAATTTCTCTTTAAATCGAATTTGTGGTTACGAAACCACTGTTCCAATAACCTTGAATTTAGGCCATTACAATTTCAACCTGTCATGATTCCTGAATAGAAGTGGGAGCATGTTACGATGGATTTTGTAGCCGGATTACCTGTGACTCTAAGAAAGAAAGATTTAATCTGGGTGATTATTGATAGATTGACTAAATCAGCACATTTTATTATGGTCAGAATAGACTTTTCACTTGAGAAGTTAACAGAATTGTATATATCAGAGATTGTGAGGTTACATGGGGTCCCAACATCTATTATTTTAGATCAAAATCCATGATTTACATCAAGATTTTGGAGTAAATTGCAAGAAGCTTTGGGCACAAAGCTAGATTTCAACATCGTATTTCATTCTTAGATTGACAAGCAATCAGAACGAATGATTCAGATCTTGGAAGATATGTTGAGATGTTGTATACTCAAGTTTGAAGGTAGTTGAGAAAAGTATTTACCTTTGGCTTAATTTGCATATAACAATAGTTATCAACCCAATATCAAAATAGCATAGTTTGAAGCTCTTTACAAAAGGAAATGTAAGACTCCAATATTGGTCAGAATTGAGTGAATCCAGGCTAGTGGGAGTCGACTTGATCCTAGAAACTAAAGAAAAAGTCTGAATCATCCGGGATAGTTTGAAAGCTGCTTCTGACCATTAGAAATCATATGTAGATTTGAAAAGAAGAGATATAGAATTTGCAGTCGTGGTCGAGTGTTCTTAAAAGTCTATCTATAGAAAAAAGTGTTATGATTTGGTAGGAAAGGAAAACTAAGCCCAAGATTTATCGGACCCTATGAGATTATTGAAAGAATTGACCTTGTGGCTTATCGGTTAGCTTTGCCTCCTGAACTTGAGAAAATTCACAATGTGTTTTACGTGTCGATGCTAAGATGATATAGATTTGATCTTTCACATGTGATTTCTCATAATGAGATTGAGCTGCAACCAAACGTGACGTATTCAGAAGAACTGATAAGAATTTTAGCTCGAGAAGTTAAAGAATTGCAGAGTTAACGGGTACTGTTAGTAAAATTATTATGGAATCATCATGGTTTGGAGGAGGCTACCTGAGAAACAAAAGAATCACTAAGATCATAGTATCTGAACCTATTCCTAGGTAACAAATTTCGAGGACGAAATTTCCTAAAGGGGTAGAGAGTTGTAACAGCCCAATTTTTAGTGGTGTCAGAAACAGTGGTTCGAGACCACTAAATCCAACAACTAAGTTTGAAAATTTTTATTATTTATTATTTATCAGTCAAGTGTGATTTTAGAAAGATTTTTGAATTAGTGATTTGTTTTTAGAAGGATTTATTTGATAAAGTGGTTTTAAAAACGAGGTATCGTGACCTTAATTTTATAAATTGAGTATACCTTGATTTTATAAATTGAGTCATAAATATTTTTATAAATATTTACGGAGTGTCATTAAGGTGCTATAAAAGTTTCGTTAGAAAATTTTAACATTTTGATAGTTAATTGATTAAAAAAGACTAAATTGTAAAAGGTGCAAAACTTACTAATTAAAGAAATAGTGATGAAATGGCTTAATTTATAAATAAAGGAGGACTTAAAGGGAAAACAGACACATGAGAATGGCTGAGACGACATAAGTAGAGAGGAAATAACAAGTTAGTGTGAACTAAAGGCAAAATTGGGAAAATAAAACAAATAAGTAGTTGGAAGATTTTCTAGGCATTTCTTCCCCAATTCTCAGCCTAAAACACCATTGAAGAACCATTGAAAATCTGGTCATTTATTTTTCTAGTTTAATTCTTGCCCTTTTTCTTATAATTTTTGTGTTTTTAAGACTTTTATAATTAGGTCCAACTATCTATTCTATTAGTTTTTGATTTTTTTTGATAATTTTGAAAGTTACCATTGATAAATACTAAATATTTTTTAATAATTAACATGGATTTAGAACTTTAATTTTTTTATATGATGATTTTATCAAGTTATTTTTATAGATATTGATTTTAGGACCAAATTGTAAGAAGATTAAAAATTTAGGGTTTGGTGTTAAAATTTTGAATATCAAGAGTTTTATAATATTCTATAATATTTATATAAATATTCAATCGAGAAAATTTAGCTTATTTGATGGACTAATTAGTAAGGGACTAATTTGCAAAAATTGTCAAAAATGGGGTAATTGTGTAATTTCAAAAAATTGAGGGGTAGTAATTGTGAAGTGAATTGAAACTGAGATACATGCTAATGAATGAGTAATTTCATATTTTAGATCAAGAGGCCGTAGATACTCGTGATAAGGGAAAATGAGCGAAATAGTCCCTGAGCTTTTACAAATCTTGCAATTTAACCCAGGTAAGTTCGTATGGTTAAACTTTAATATTTATTTATTAAATTGATGATTGATAATATGTATTTAATCATATATATTGTTGAAACATGGAATATTATTAAATTATAAATTGAAATAAATGTTCGGCTAAAGTGGAACGCTGGATTGAGTACGATCGTTATGTGGCAAAGGAAGAATTGACGGCAATTTACCCAAGCAAACTGAAGTTCAGCATTTGTTGCGAACTTTCATGTTTACTTTCCGTCTAGCTCTCATGAGCTTCTGTTAACTCATATGAGTTTCCGTTTAACCCTAATGGGTTTCAGTTCAACTCTTTTGAGCTTTAATTTAACCTTTATGGGTTTTCATTCATCTCATACGAGCTTCTATTCAACCCTTATGGGTTTCTGTTTAGCAGTTATGTGCTTTTGTTCAGCCTTTGGGCTTCTGAGTATGATGTATTCATATCTGTAAGTCATTCTCCGATTCGGTAAGGATTGGAAAGTAAACCTATAAAATTAATATTGGAAGACTTATTGTTATTATTTGATATTGATGTGAAATAAGTGAATTCATCAATTGAAGTTGTGATTGGCAGGAAATGTCCATTGAATGATTATTTAAATAATTTGTTAAATTAAGTTTGGTAAGATTTAAGTTTAACTTATCAAACTTACTAAGCTTCATCAAGCTTACTTGTGTGTTTAACGTCTTTGTAGATTAACGAGAGGTCGGCAAATTGAATCAACACATCAAGTCACATTATCCAGCTCATTTCCGGTAGTTTTTACGATGTACATTTTGATTTATATGGCATGTATAGGGTTGATTTGGTTTGTGTAAAAGTTAAGAATTACATTATAAATGTATGGGCGTGTGGCTGGCCGTGTGGCCAAGTTAGGAACCCCTCTAGTTTTCCCACGGCCATGGCACACGGGCGTGTCTCCGGTCGTGTGGTGAAGTCAGTACGTATGCCCTGTTTTCACACGGCTTGTGACACGGGTTGTGACATGGGTTGAGTTGGTACGTGTCTCTGCCCGTGTGGTTTATACGTGTCTCTGTCCCTGTGGACAAAAATAGGCCATTTATAAAGCCAATTTGACACCCTTTTCACATGCACACCTAACAACCAAAATGGTACCATTTCAATACATTTATAAGTAGCCCAAACATGCCAATTCATATACAATTCATGCCATTTAGAAACTATCCTCTTAGCTACTCAAGTCCATAGCCAAAACATACCAAATCCATATGCCACAATCATCAAACTCACATAACTTCTAAATGCATTTTCTCACCTTTCTATCAACCAAATCATGCTTCTAAAACATACCAACTCATCATCCATAAATCATACTAAAATATACCATTCCTCAAGCATTAATACCTTAACTAATTGTCGAAACCATTTTTTATTTTTTTGAAAAAAAGGGATCGACTTTGAAACGAAATAAGGAGCCGCCACCAATCCTTTTTGTTTAGGTGTGATCGGATCACCTTATAAAACATTTTTTTATTAAAAAAATTAATTTTGTCCTACGATATTCAAGAAAAAGGGTTCGGGAGTCGGTTACGTACGAGGAAGGATTAGCACCCTCGTAACGCCCAAAATTGGTACCAGATTGACTAACTAATGTCCTAATGTCAAAAATTTGAAAAATTTTAAAATACACTCCCTTTTAAAGAGTGTTTGAATAACTCGAGTTGGAATTTAAGATTCACTCATTCTGAAGGAATAAAATATCATATCCAGTACATTAGGAAACGACATTTTAAGCCCCTCAAAAATCGAGATCCTCTCATGATTTCCAAAACATGCAATTAAAAGGATATTTAGTTATTTGGTCAAACGAAAGAACCAAAACCCAGCACGTTAGGGCACGATTTCTCAAATTTTCAAACACGAAATATTGCCTTGTTTTTAAAACCCTTACCTCAAGATAACAAAATGTCACATCCAATGAGTTAGGACGCAACATCTCGAATTCCTGAGAATAAGCTTTTATTTGAAAGTTTTATGTTTGGATTGAAGAAGGGTATTCAGTTATTTAGATTCAACGAGGAAAATTGGAACCCAGTAAGTTAGGGCACAATTTTTTCGAAGATTCCAAATACCGAGTATTGCCTTATTTTGAGAAGATTTCAAATAAAATCGACTTAAAATACGTTTATTCGATTTGTTTGGGATAAAAATGAAATGACCAATATCGATCACATATATTGGAATTTGGATCATTTTGTGATAACAAGAAACAAAAGTATAGTATCGAGCATGGAGTAATAATATATGAATATGCTACAAGTAAATAATAATGGTATACAAAATGCGAAGATACAAATTTAAATACACACAATGGAAATAATCACTACACACGTTATCTTAATATCTACATTAGTAAAATGTAATAAGTAATATAAAATAATCTAAAATAAAATTAATTTAAAGAAATATATAGAGCAAATTTAAGTAAATAATTTATAAAACCATTTAAAATAACTTTTAAACAAATTTAAAACATATAATGTGTCAAAAAGGAGTTTAAAATATATAATGTATGAAAATATTAAAGTAAATAGTGTAGATAAATTTGAAATGGAAGTTACATAAAAAGGTTAAAATAAATAATAACAAAAAAAATTTAAGATAAACAATATATATAAAAAGATGAAGGAACAAATTGAAGTAAAAATAAAATCATGGATGTAATTTGGGACTACATACATAAATGAATAATAATAATAACAATAAAATGAATCTAAATTTTGAAATGTGTTCGAAATTGTAAATAAATAGAATAAATAATAAAAAACAAAAAAAAAACACACACTATAAACAATAAACAAAAATTGGGAAAATGAAATACAAGGCAATTGAAAAGAAAACGATTAAATAAAACAATGAATACACGAAGAAGCTAAATGAATTTGGACTATATTAGAATTAAAAACAATTAAAGGGGTAACTCTAAACATAAAATAAAAAAGAATCGGGGGCTAAAATTAAAACACGTGCAAAAATGAGGGACTGATAGGGAAAATATTCCCTACCCTTATGCACTGCATTTTATTGTGGGTCAAAATAAAACATTGTGAAAATTTCAGGACCAAATTGAAAGAAAAGGAAAATGATACAGGGCTCAATTGAATGGCGCAACAAAGAAAGGGGACTATGAGCGCAAATTGACCTTTTAAGGTAAAAAGGCATGGATCTGGGCCACAAAACGGGTCAAAGCGCGGATCCCACACCCTTCCAAATGATGCCATTTCCTTTATACATAAAAAACCAAAAAAAAAACTTTCCCCCAAAGTTATTCGTTCCAAAATCAAAAGGAACAAAAAGGTTTTCTCCCTTTTCCTCTACTAGGGCAAAAATGGATCAGCTCCTGCTGCTAACCCACCACGATCACGAATAACGGTGGCCGGAGGATCTACAACAAGGTACCTTCGACCCTTTTTACTTTTTTTTATTTTTTTATTTAAAAAAACACTTCAAACACTGTCCATTTTAAAAAAACTCAAAATAAAACCCATGAAAAGAGAGCCTGAATAGAAGCAAAAGAAATCTGAAAAAATAAATGCAACCTTTGCTTTTTGATTTCTCTGAATTCTTTTTTGTATATTTGTTGATTTTTTGTATTCAGATCTGTATTCTATTTTTTGAAAAAATAAAAAAAAAAGATCCCCCTTACATTTGATTCTATTCGGCTTTATAGCCAAAAAATAAAAATAAGAGAGAAAGAAAAATACAAATTTCCTTGCTGTAATTTGTTGTTTATTGTTACTTTCTGTTGCTCATTAATCTTTGCTGTTATTCACTGTAAATCTATTATTCAATCTTCTCACAAGTTTGGCCTTGTATGGAGGTTGCAGACGTGGCCATGACGAGGCTGTGCATGGGAAACTACTCGTGAAGGCCTGATTCCATGGCTAGCTGCGGTGCCAGCATGTTCCAAAAATCTCTAGGGTTTCTGGTATTCTCGGATTATTAGGCCCCTTTGGGTTTGGGCTAGGATTGGGCCAAATTAGGTTTATTTTAGATGGGTTAAAAGTTTAGGATAAATTTGGATTTGTGTAACACCCCTATCCTGTAACCGTCGCCAGAATAGGTAAGGGGCATTACCGGACTTGTAACTCATGTCAAAACAGTAAAATTTTGAACTTTTTCTTGAAATAAAGATCGTTCATTTAAATAAGTACTAAGCACAACCAGAGGTAAAATTTAAACTTCACTAAGTAAACATTCAAAAGATGCCATTTTCGCATGGCTTATATACATTAACCAAAAATATTCTTCCGCCACTAGTCTATTCTATACATGCCATAAAATAATTCTAAACATAACAGTAACAAGCGGTGGATAGTGATAGTGTGACTAGTTGCTGACGATCCCCGAGCCTGTAGCTTTGCAATGAGATCTATAAAACAGAGGAAACAGAGTAAACGGAGTAAGCATTACAATGCTTAGTAAGTTTTAAGCAGTGTCAACAGATAACAATCAAATTAAAACATAGTTGTTCGTATATTTATTTCACTCTTCCTTTGGGCATGCCATCCCTTTACCGAATATGCACAACTCATCTTATACAATAGGCAGTTAAACTCTCACATAAAGGTGAGCTCATGTGACATAAATATATTGTATGATTTCACATAACCTCTCACACTGATCCGATGTCACATAATCATAGCAATAGTCTCATAGATTGCTCTCGTATGCATCACATAACTACCTTATGATTTAGTTCAAATCAAGCTCACATATAAACTTGGAGTACATACCTGTTTAACCTTTCGCATTGAATATATTTATAAGCAATTCTTATTACGAAGTCTTATAGCTTTAACCTCTACTCGGATTATCAGCAAGACCTTTAGCTCAGACGAAATCTCCACACGAAGTTATCGGGTCTTACCCGGACAAAATCTCCACACGTAGTCATCGGGTCTTACCCGGAATATATTTCCAAGTTTCATGTACATTTAATCACATGTTACAACATTCACATCGACTGTCATATTTGTAATTCATTTGCCTCATCAAATATCTAATAATACACACCTTTCACATTGGTCGTTCGGCCACAATATACGCACATCGCCTACATATTTCACACTAGCCATTCGGCTTTACCACATATACATATCTCATATATATATTTCACATTGACCATTCAGCTTTACCACATATGCATATCTCATACATATTTCACATTAGCCATTCGACTTTACCACATATACATTTCTCATACATATTTCACATTAGCCATTCGGCTTTACCACATATATGCATGTTCATATTCACCACATTGGCCATTCGGCCTTATCACACATATGCATGCTCACATTCATCACATTGGCCATTCGGCCTTATCACATATATGCATGTTCACATTCATCACATTGGCCATTCGACCTTATCTCATATATACACATTCACATTCATCACATAAAATCCTAAATCACAATATAAATTTTCATGTATCCACATCACAATTATCCAAATATACTTCACATGCCACATATACTATCATGTATACACTTTGTCTTGGCCGAATCTACATCAATCATTTTCCAATGAATAATTCAATTTCACGCCATACTATCATTTCATACTCGAATACTCATAAACTTACAATTTCACAAATTTTAATATCAAAGATCCATATAACACTCATATATCGTTTTACAATATCACGATTTAGAATTCACGTATGGGTTTAATCAATAGCTTATGGGCAACTAAAACAAGTTTTATCCATGTTTACAACAAAATCACATATCCACTACGAGCTGTTTTCCTGAGCAATAGTCACTAAATTAGTTATAACTGGAGCTACAAAACTCCAAATCACTTGCCGTTAATTTTCCCTGAATATAGACTCGTATATCTTCCATCCATAAAATTTTTAGAATTTTAGGTTTGGCCAATCAATACCAGATTTTTCTTAAAGTTTCCCCTGTTTCACTATTTGACTAATCTGACCACTCTTCACTACAAATCAAATTTTTCATTGTACAGAATTCAAAATGTGTTCTATTTGATTTCATTTGAAACTAGACTCATTAAGGAGCCTAAGCATATAAATTTTATATTATAACCATTTTTGTAAAAATTATAATGATTTTCTAAAAACAGAACAGGGGATTTCGGAGTCATTCTGACACTGTCCCACACAACTTTGAATATCTCTTTATAGGAAATTTCTTTGCTTACACGGTCTCTTTTATAAGAAACTAGACTAACTAAGCTTTGATTACATATTTTATTCAGCCTATAATTCCACACCAACAATTTATAGTGATTTTCTAAAATCACGTTACTGCTGCTGTCCAAAGCAAATTATTACAATTTGCTCTTAAATTTCCAAGTCCAAACACTTATGAACTTACCATTTGAGTTTAAGACATATCATGGACACATCATATCTTATTAAATCAACTCATTATGTCCTATTATGATTGAATTTACTCAACGTTTAATCACTTAAAACTTACCTCGGATGTGGTCGAACGATTTCGGCGGCTATTCGATCACTTTTTCCCTTCCCTTATCCAACTGTGGTCCTCTAAGCTCTTGAGCTAATTCAAACAAATTTAACTTATTAAAGTCTCATTATGCTAGCTTATGGCCGAATATGACAAGGAGTTTGATAGGTCATATGGCCACCTTTAGCTCAAATACAAAATGGTCATAGGCATTTTTAATCACATTGAGCAATTTAGTACAATTAATCAAACATTTCCTCATGTGCACCTTTATGACCAAATACACACATCATTAACCTAATATCAATCAACTAAGCACTTAACAAATTCTCCTTGAGCCGATTGTCTAAGTCAAGATAGGATCATCATTATGCTTACCTATAGCCGAATGTACAACATCAATCTATGCATCCATTCGTGTGGCCGAACATGCATGTCTATGTTGAGGCCGATTGCATACTTAATACATTCTACAAGTATGGTCACTTGTATTGACCAAATACCATTTTGTTTCAAGTTCAAAACTTGGCTAATACACATATATGCACTATTAAAACATCCTCTCCATTCCATCAATTCAACACATGCATTACTCATTAATATACAAAATTATATTCGGCCTTAGCACACCTCTTGCTGGCCGAATTTTTTCTCCATCTAGCAACATTTTATGTACTATGCCGAACCAAAAAGATCAAACACCTAGCTTAATCATTTCCAAAACACTTAACCGGCCTTTGACCAAGACTTTAAACAAAGTCTATGTTCGGCTATCACACATATGGGCATTATTAGTTCAAATTTTTAACAAGATTAATTTCTTTGATCTTAACCTAAATGACAACCCCCATTGTTCATCAAGATTTAGCATGAAACAAACACCAACCAAGAAAACAACACCCATGGCCGAGTATCATCTTCATCACATAGCAAGATTTAAACCATGGGCTAGGTAGAACTCAAACTAACATCAAAAATATGCATGAATCTCATGGAACAACATCAAACTTACCTTAACCTAGCTACAAGCATGGCCGAATCTCTTCAACATTTCCTCCTTTCTTTCCTTTTGAATTTCGGTCAAGAAGAATGAAAAAGGATGGACATTTTTTTTCTTTGTTTTCATCCTTTTCCTTTTTCTATTTCTTTATTACTAGCTTTTTATTTTATTGTTTCCTACATACCACATTAGCACACCATGCTTAAAATATGCTATGCCCCATAGCATGGCCGGCCACTAGCTCAAATATTGGGCAATTTGACATGCAAACCCACCATTTCTATAACATGCATTAATAGGCCACTTTACATTTGCCTAGCACATTTCTAAATTTTCTCACATAAGTCCTATTTACTAAAATTCACCTACAATTAAACAAAATTCAAATGTAAAATTTTCACACATGCATATATACATATAATAAGCATCAAATATGACAGCTAATTATTTTTATGACTCGGTTTTGTGGCCCCGAAACCACTTCCCGACTAGGGTCACATTAGGGCTGTCACAATTTGTGTTAGGTTTAATGTTTGGGTTTAGTTTGGTTTAGGCCTGGAAATTTGTAAATGGACATTGGACCCATAAATAATTTGGTTTATTATTTATTTTTGTTTGATTTTATTATTACTTTTTTTATTTTTTTATGGTTGTGGTATGGTATGGGCCCAGGCAGATTGGGCCTCTTACACTAATAATTAACCAAATCAGCAACCACTTGGCTATATCAACAACCATGGCAAACAAGCCAAAACACAAGGTAACTTATATACATCACATATGTTATTTATCCAACACATAATTTAAGCCAACTTAAATGGCCATATATACCAACATTTACATCAAAAGCAAGCCAAATCTCATGGCTAATATCATGTCTCAAACATATCACAACGGCACTAGCCTATACATGCCATATACCATATATACAAAGCTTCAAAAGTACCAACGAGATGATCAATAGTGTGATAACATTTTCCGACGATTCCCTAGTCCGAACTAGCTTCGATAATCTATAAAACATGGAAAGAACAAAACATGGAAAGAACACACAAAGCAAACTTTAAAAGCTTAGTAAGCCATATACAAATAAAGCCCTCGTATGAACATTTGTATATCAATTCAAATATGCTAAGCATAGCTAATCACATACAAGTTCACAAACCTTTCTCATTGAACACATAGTCAACATCTTAATCAAATTCATCATTTACTTCACTTTTCAATACTCGTATGTACCTGAGTCATTTAATTCATTGACACATTCTTTCTCGACTTGACTTTACCCGTTGAACCATTCGAAATTGTTAAGGATACTCGGAAATCACATAAGCTCTTACAATGCCATATCCCAGATATGGTCTTACATGTTATCACATATCGATGCCATTGTCCTAGATAGGGTTTTACACAAAATCATAATACGATGCCAATGTCCCAGACAGGGTCTTACACGTAATCACAATACAATGCCAATGTCCCAGACATGGTCTTACATGTAATCACATCTCGATAACCTAATGTCATGACATTCGTATCCTATACTATTCCTAAGGTTCTTACGAGACTTTTAGATGTCGTAACTTCGTCGTTTCTTGCTCGTATTTGCTCATTTAACATTCATAACAGTTCAATGACAATTAAACATATATAATTCAATTAAAAGATATTTATTTGCATATGAACTTACCTCGTATATACAATGAACGGATCGGATCGACTCTTCGACAACTTTAGATTTCCTATGATCTAAATTCGATTTCATTCGTTCTTGATCTATATACATTCAAAATTAACTCTTTTATTCAACAACACATTCAATTTAATCCACAACACATATTTGGGCATTTTTGCACTTTAGCCCTTAAAGTTTTACATTTTTATAATTTAATCCCTATTTCATAAATACACAAAAGTCACAAAATTCAATAAGGCCCATGCTTAGCCGAATTCTCTATAGGTTCCTAACAACCCATATTTTTCATTTATTTCACACTTTAATCCTTCAATTTACAAATTTCACAATTTAATCCTTATTTGACATTTTCATCAAAAATCCCTTTACCAAACATGTAAAACTATCAACAATTATTCATTTTTCATCATCATCTATCACAAAGCTCAAGCATTCATCAATGGCGCTTCACAAAATCTTCAAAAAATTCAAAAATTAAGAATAGGCTAGCTAGTACTTAAAGCAACGATCACAAAAACGTAAAAATCATCAAAAATCGAGCTCAAAACATAACTTAATTAAGCCATACAAATGTCGAACCCTAAATGAGCTTTAATCTTTTATTTTCTTTTGATTTTCGGTGGAAGATGATGATAATGAAGCCAAAGTTTGTTTTCTTTTATTAATAATAACATTAATAACCAAATTACTAATTAACCTTCAATTAAAACTATTTAAAAACTTTCATTTAATGCCCATTTATGTCCAATCACACTATCTATGGTCTAATTACAACATAAGGCCTTTCATTTAATAAGCCATGGAAATTAAGCACTTTTAAGAAGTGGAATGCAACTTTGCATTTTACGCAATTTAATACTTTTCTCAAATTAACCACTTAAACGATAAAATTATTTCACAAAAGTTTCACACATATATGATTACATGCTATAAACACCAAAAATAATATTGAAATAATTTTTTGACCTTAGATTTGTGGTTCTGAAACCACTATTTTGATTTAGCTAAAACTAGGTTGTTACAACTCTCCCCTCTTAGGGATTTTTGTCCCCGAAAATCTTACCAGTGAATAGGTTTGGATATTACTTTCTCATAGCATCATTGGGTTCCCACATAGCTTCTTCAACCTTGTGCCGATTCCATAATACTTTCAGTAACACGATTTTCTTATTTATCAGCTCTTTGATCTCACGGGCTAGAATTTAGATCGGTTCTTCACTGTACGACAAATTTGACTGAATCCCAACTTCGGTCAGGGAAATAACATGTGAAGGATTGGTTCTTTACCTTCGTAGCATCGATACGTGAAATACATTATGTATCTTTTCTAACTCAGACGGTAATGTTAGCCAATAAACAACTGGTCTAACTCACTATATAATCTCAGAAGGTCTGATGAATCTTGAACTCAACTTGCCTTTACTACCAAATCTGAGTATTTGCTTTCACGGTGAAATTTTCAAAAACACTTTTTCCCCGATCTGAAACAAAATATCTTTCCGTTTCAAGTCTGCATATGATTTCTGTCGATCTGATGCTACTTTCAAACTATTGCGAATCACTTTTACTTTCTCTTCTGTCTCTCTAATCAAATCAACCTCGTGAATCTTATTCTCGCTAAGTTCAATCCAATACAATGGTGTTCGACATTTTCGACCGTATAAAGATTCGTACGTTGCCATTTTAATACTCAATTGAAAACTGTTATTATACGCAAATACAATCAACAACAAATACATTTCCCACATGCTTTCAAACTCAAGAATGCAACATCTCAACATATCCTTGAGTATTCGAATAACTCGCTTGGATTGACCATCCGTTTGTGGGTGAAATGCAGTACTAAAATGTAGCTTTGTACCTAGCATATTTTGCAACTTCTTCCAAAACCTCGATTTGAATCTCGGATCTCTATTCGAAACAATAGAAATAGGTACTTCGTGTAATCTCACAACCTCAGAGATATACAACTCAGCTAACTTTTCAAGCGAATAGTCCGTTTGTACTAGAATGAAATGAGCCAATTTTGTCGACCTGTCAACAACAACCCAGATTGCATCTTTCTTACTCGGAGATAGGGGTAAACCCAAAACAAAATCCATAGTCACTCTATCCCATTTCTACTCTGGAATCATAATCGGCTGCAATAAACCAGACTGTACCTGATGCTCAGTTTTAACTTGTTGACAATCAAACATTTTGAAACAAATTTCAAAATGTCACATTTCATGCCATGCCACCAATAAAACTGTTTCAAATTGTTATACATTTTCATGCTTCCCAGATGTACTTAGAAACAATTACTATCTGCTTCATTCAAAATCATCCGAATTTTTGAATTTCTCGAAACACATATTCGACCTCTGAATCTTAAGCAATCATCAGCGTCAACCTAAAATTTTGAATCAAGGTTAGAATCACATTGAGTTCGTTTTGCTAACATTTCATTATCAATTTTTTGAGCTTTGCAAATCTGCTGTAAAAATAATGGTCCCTCTTTCATCGTAGAGACAATTGAACCATCATTACACAAAGCTATTTGAGTGTTCATCGCACTTAGAGTGAATAGGGATTTTCGGCTCAAAGCATCAGCAACAACATTAGCCTTTCCTGGATGATAGTCAATCACTAGCTCGTAATCTTTTATCAATTCTAGCCATCTCTGCTGCAGCAAATTCAAATCTCTTTGAGTCATCAGATATTTCAAAATTTTGTGATCTGAATAAACATGTCATTTCTCACCAAACAGATAATGGCTCCATATCTTTAACGCAAACACAATGGCTGCTAACTCTAAATCATGCGTCGGGTAATTCTTTTCATGTGGCTTTAACTATCTCGAGGCATAAGCTATGACTTTGCCTTTCTGCATCAAAATACAACCCATACCATTCAACGATGCATCACTATAGATCACAAATTCTTTATCCGATTTTGGCTGTACTAACACTGGAGCTTTATTCAAAAGAACTTCCAACTGATCAAAACTTTTCTGACATTTCTCGGACCATTCAAACTTCACATCTTTCTGAAGTAATCTTGTCAACGGAGTCGTAACCATCAAAAAGCCTTTCACAAATCGTCTATAGTAGCCAGCTAGTCCCAGAAAACTACGGACCTCGGATACATTTCTCGGAGACTTCCAATCTATTACTGTTGAAATCTTGCTCAGATTTACTTGAATACCTAATGCTGACACAATATGGCCCAGAAAACCAACCTCGTGCAACCATAATTGACATTTACTGAACTTTGCATATAATTGTTTATCACGAAGAGTTTGCAATACAATTCTCAAATACTCGGCATGATCAGTTTCATCTCGTGAATATATCAAAATGTTATCAATGAATACAACAAAAAATTGATCTAGGTATGGTCTGAAAATCCAGTTCATTAAATCCATAAAGACAGCAGGTGTATTCATTAGTCCAAAAGGCATAACTAAGAATTCATAGTGACCATACCTCGTTCTAAAAGTAGTCTTTGGCACATCAGAGTCTCTAACTCGTAACTGGTAATAGCTTAATCTCAAATCTATCTTTGAAAACACTGTAGCCCTTTCAATTGGTCAAAAAGATCATCAATCCACGGTAGAGGATATTTGTTCTTGATCGTCACTTTGCTCAGCTGTCGATAGTCTGTACACATTCTTATTGTGCCATCTTTCTTTTTCACAAATAACATGGGAGCACCCCAAGGCAACAAACTTGGTCGTGCAAATCCTCTATCGATTAATTTTTGCAACTGAGCTTTTAATTTTTTTTAACTCTATCAGGGCCATTCGATACGGAGCTATTGATATCGGCGTAGTTCCCGTCATTAACTCAATGCCAAACTCAACCTCTCAAATTGGTGGTAAACTTGGTAACTCTTCAGGAAACACACCCGAATATTCACACACAACTGACACAGATTCTATCTTCTTTTCAGTCACTTTTGTATCAAGCAGATAAGATAAATAAGATTCGCAACCCTTTCTCACATATTTTTGTGCTAACATCGATGAAATCATTACTGGTAAACCATTCAAATCATCTGACTCAATCCGGATAATCTCATTATTTTTACATTTCAGATCAATTGTCTTTCGCTTGCAATTCACAATAGCATCATGCAACGTTAGCCAGTCCATACCCAGAATTATATCAAATTCGTCAAATGTAACAACATCAGATCGCCCAGAAAGCAAAAATCTCGAATCATTAACGGACAATTCTTGCACACTTCATCAACCAACACACACTTGCCTAAAGGGTTCGATACTCTAATTACAAATTCAGTAGACTCTACAAGCAAAGTCTTACTAGATACTAAATTCACACATATATACGAATGAGTAGATCCTGGATCTATCAATACAATAACTCTAGTATCATAAAGAGTAAAAGTACCGGTAATAACATCTGGAGATAACGCTTCTTCGCAAGTACGAATAGCGTAGGCTCCTGTAGGTGCTTTAGCATCAGATCTCGCAGTAGTGTCTCGTGTTGTACCTTTACTACCACTTACATTTCCAACATTACGGGATGGTCTCCCTCTAACTGTAGTGTTACTTAGCCTTGTACTCTGAACATTATCTTTTTCAGCTAACTCTGGGCAATTTCTGATAAAATGATCTAATGATCCACATTTAAAACAAGACCGATCATTTGATCTACAATCACCAAAATGTCATTTTCCACAGTGTTTACACTCGGGGCGGTTTTGTCTCACACCGCCAACACTAACAATAGATGTTGCTTGAGCTTTAGAACTCACAGGTCACTTTTCACGATCCCTAATTGAATGCCCCACTGATGTATTTGAACGATTAAATGAGTCTCAGAATTTCTTCGATGAAGACTGATGAGATTTACTAGTTGATCTCTTTCTTAAATCTTTTGCTTCAAAATCAGCTTTTCTCTTTTCTTTGCTGAGATCCTTGGCTTTACAAGCCCTTTCAACCAGTATGACAAATTTCTTCAATTCAAGAATCCCGACTAATAGTTTTATATCTTCATTCAACCTGTCAACGATTCGTTTACACATAATCTGATCAGTAGACACATATTCTTGAGCATATTTGCTTAAATGTGCGAACTCTTTTTCATATTCTGTCACCGTCATCTGACCTTGTTTCAATTCTAGAAATTCTTTATGTTTCTGATCGAGAAATCTTTGACTTATATACTTATTTCTGAATTCAGATAGGAAGAATTCCCAAGTAACTCATTTGTTAGGAACCACAGATGTCAACGATTTCCACCAATGATATGCATTATCTCTAAGAAAAGATACCACACATTTGATACATTCTTCAGGATTACAAGATAATTCCTCGAATACTCAGATCGTATTCTCGAGCCAAAATTCTACTCTCTCACCATCATCATCAACTATAGCCCGAAACTCTTTAGCCCCGTATTTACGTATCTTATGCACTAGAGGCTTACTCAATCAAATCGGATCTATCACTTGTGGCACAGCTGAGATTTGTTAAGGAACAGATGGGGGTGGAGGTTATTGAGTAGCCAAATTTGTTCGAACGAACTCCGTGAACCACTCACTCATCATTTGATAAAAGACTTGCTTAGCCTCTCCCTTATGACTACTCGTATTCAGCCTAAAATCAGTCGGCACTGCTCCTTGGGCGGAAGTGGCACATTACTTTCTACATTGTCAGCTAAAGCTAGTTCGGGATCCATTTACCATATGAAAACATATTTTAAGCTGCAGGAATCATCACACTATCACAGTTTATATATATGGAATGTATAGCTAGACTCTCACTAGCTACATTAGTCCTAGAATTGACTAAACCGTAGCTCTGATACCAATTAAATGTAAGACCTCTAACCCATATCCGTCGCCAGAATAGGGTTACGAGGTATTACCGAATAATACACATCATTCACAAACATTATGCATTCACATTCAAAATCTATTCATCGCATTCATATTATTCCTTATAAGGTCCCACAAGACCTTAAAACATGTTTAAAAGTGGTTCGGGATGTAAAACCCTTTACCGAGACTGTCCAGAGTCGAGCAT